>NC_056726.1:1912365153-1912475153 GCF_019279795.1 Protopterus annectens
TGAATGTCTACATATGTGGCTCATATGTTTGGTCTGTTCCACATAGTGTAATCTTGTGGATTGTTGCCACTAAGTAATGTCCTAATTGGAGGTGCAGACCGCATAACCTGCAGTACATGTATTTTAAAACAAAGCCGGTTACTCAAACAATGTCCCAAGCTTACAGTAGATATAGTAAGTGTACACACACCTGTTAACATGCCAGAATTTTGTGATATATCACATGAGACTGCAGAAATCAGGTCATAACTTTGACATTATTTCATATGACATATAACCTGTGCAATCCAACTGAAAAACATGCACATCAGTTTCAGGTAATATCTGGTAACTGAAATAGGTATAATAGGCTGGTTGCATGAGTGTGCACACCTTTAAAGTAATACTCTGTTAAAGCAACTTTTGATTTAATCACAGAATGCAGTCCTCTTGAGAAGGTGTCTATCAGCATGGCACATCTTGACTTGCCAATGTTTGCACAATGTTCCTTGCAAAACACCTCTAACTATGTCAGATTGCAAGGGCATTCCCTGTGCACTGCCCTCTTCAGGTTGCCCTGCATATATCCTATTGGACGTAGGTGTGGGCTCTGACTCGGCCAGTGCAGAATGTTGCATGTATTCTTGTGAAGCCATCCTTTTGTTGATATGGATGTATGGTTTGGGTCATTGTTGTGTGGAAATGTGGAATTCCTCACCATCCACAGCTATGTGGCACACACCAGAACATTTTGGAGCCACAAGGGACCAGTGTTTGGAACTGTTCATAATACCCTCTAACTTGGTTACAGCCCCAGTTCCAGCTGGTGAGCAGCAGCCCCAAAGCAGGACACTGCCATCACCATGCTTCACCGTGGGGTGTTGTTGTTGTGGTGATGTGCAGTGGTGATATTATGCCAAACACACCTATCAGAATTGTGGTCAAAGAGTACAACCATGGTCCCATATTACCATAACACATTTTCACACTTGGTTTTTGGAGACCTGATGTATTGTTTTCAGACTTCTACCAGGTGTGGATATTGTTTGGTATGAGGAACTTCTGCCATCTTTCAACCCCACCCTATAGGCAGGACATATGGAGACCATGGAAGGTTGTGACATGTAGTACACAGCCAGGGCTTGTTGGAGATTCCTGCTACTCCTTCACTGTTGCTGTAGGCTCCTGGCAGCCTCACTGGCCTGTTTCGGACTTGTATTCTCATAGGCTTTGGTGGGATGTCTACTCCTTTGCAATGTCACTGTAGTCCCATATTTTCACCACCTTTTGATGGCTGTCTGCACTATGTTCCATGCTATGTGCAATGTTGTGGAAATGTTTTGGTACCCTTCGCCAGGCTGATACATCTTAAACATGTGGTCCCTTATGGTCCCTTAGAAGCTTCATTAGCTCTATATGAACTATGGCTGTTGCTGTAGCATGCAACTGGGTATATGTTAGGATAATCCTGGTAGGACAGCTGACCATTAGTTGCTGTTAATCAAAGAGTCTCTGTAATTGATGGCTGTTGTGTACCCAATAAGGTGTACTGCTGTAGTTATATCAAAAGCTGTCTCAACACAGTACTAGCTTCAGCCTGTGCACACATATGCATCTAGGTTGTTGTACTATTGTTATGTGTCATTATTGTTCCCCTAACAGATTCATTTGCTTTACAGTTGAACTGTACAGGTTATAGGTCACATGAAAGGTTGGCAGTATTTTGAATTTGTCTACTGTGCTCTCATTTTTGTATATCGCACACACCAGGCATTCTAACAGGTGTGTACAACATTTATATGCACTGTATACCACTAATTTCTATAATATGACCCTAGTTTTGGGCATTTGTCCCCCATTTTGTTGTTTTTTGTCCAGGTGTCTTGCAATGACAGGTTGTGAGGTATGCTACAGATATGTGACATCTCCTGCAAATAGGCCCCTGTCATGACCACCGTGATGCAATGCAGTAAACAGCACCACAGGTGAACATGCAGATATTGCCAAATGGCTGAGTGTAACAGTTGTGTGCATGGTCATATGCATTAACTTTAGCATGCCTGAGGTACTGGTGAACCACAACAGGGAAACCCCATACTTACTGGGTTCAGGCTGCTGTTCCATGTACAGACCAGAGGGACCTATGTAGTTGTGAGGGAGAGGTATGGTTAGCAGATTCACATTAGACATTGGTACAAGATGAATGCTACGTTTCTGCACAGGTACAGTACACACTATGATATTACACAATTTGCTGTCCTTCACCATAGATGAGCACTTGTGTGCATTACTACACCCCACCCACTAATCCATTTTGCACTGACATATGCATCTAAAGACTCTGTAGAAGACGGTTTAAATGCTACCTCATTACATTGATGTGCATTTTGGCCTTACCTGGATGCTCCTCGCCTGGTGTCTGGGTGCCACCCACCTACACAACTGCTGTTTCCCATGTTTGAGTTTGTGTGGGGGCTACCCCAAGGTTGACAAGGAGCTCCTCTGTCACTGTAAGTGGGGCCTGTGCTACTGGCCCTCCACCGGTAGCAGTACAGTCCCTCATTACACCAGCAGCCCTTTGCCAGGCACGATGTATCAGGTCAGTTGCTCTATGCCTGACCTGATTGTATGTGCATCCATGGTGGCCCAACATGTTCACTCTGTGGATGATCTCAACCAACAAGGCAGTCCACTCCTGCAGATTTTGCCAGCTACGGTCAGAAAGGATGACATAGTTTAAGATTACAGCTTCTGTGATGGCTGCAGTCTCCGCATTGGTGTAAGATGGTTTCTGCTCCATGGCACCTAGAAGACATACACAGGGAAACACATCACAGAACCTCAGACATTGTCCAGAGTTCTTTACAGAGCATGTACATGCAACTGGAGTATCACTATCCACCACTTACAAACATATCATACCCCTGTACCTGGCAGCACTGTATGAACATGCATTGTACTCCTGGTCCTGATGTGTCATGTTCCCTCCAATGAGGGCCAGTACATTGCATAAACCACCAATCATCATTCAAGTTTGTGTAGATGGATGACAGTGGCCATGTTCCATGGAGATGGGATGTCAATGGTGCTCAGGCTTTGCTTGCATACAGTGTGTAATGGAGCTGGAAGCATATGCCTAGGTTCATGTAAGATGCAGACAGGAATGTTATCAGGCCCCAAGGGGACTTGCTTTTGTTAACTTTGATTAGGTAGTTTGCACCTGATCCATGATGATGAGGGGAGGGGTGCGTGTGCTGTGCATATCCACCTATACTGATGGTGATCCGGGGGGGGTGATGTTTGCCTTAAACCTGTCTGCAGCAGGTTGGCTGTAGCTATGGTGTGTATGTATGTGCTGTGATTGACCACCATTACAGGGTGGGTTGGGTTGGGGCCTCTGAGACTGCAGACATATGTGAAGATGGCCTTGTGAGTGCCCTTAGTAGATGCGTCCAATTTGTACTCTTAGTTAGCCTTACAGTAATCCATCTGTGACTTATTATGCTCATTAAGACAAAGGTTGACATGTCACCCAGCTCCTACTTTGCCCTGTGCATCCAATATAGCATCACATTATGTGCTTTCTGCATTGCTGCTATCCAGCAAATGGGGTTTTCTCTACTTTGGTGGAGCCAGGTTTTACAAGTAAGGTATTGCTGGGGCCATACAGCTATGTGGGTGGTCATACATCTGTTTGTAGTAGGCATGGTCACAGGATCAGAACACAGTTGACCACCTCTACAATTTCAACATGATATTCATTCTTATAGTACTACTCATGTCTGTGTCAGGGCAATGACACTACCAGTAGCTGTAGAAGTGTAACTCTGTTGGATGCACAGAAACTCAGGTTTCACATGTGTACAACATCTACAGCTTATTCACCTGACGTTTTGCATCTCATGTCAGTTGGTATGAGGCAGCCAGCTACACCTACCCATGCATACATATGCACAGGTAATACCTGCTATACATTTCTGTTCTATGTCAGTATGGCACACCATAATGACAGTCTTGCTGCTCACTCAGTCATGTCAACCTGTTAGGGCAGGGCATCTGTAGGACAACACACATACATGGAGGGCTATGTGCCACAATTAGTGACACTTTCTTCATATTGCTGTAACACACAATTGTCATTTGATAGTGCAGTAGCCTTTGCATTCACAGACATAACCTGGAGGATGTCTGATGCTTATATGGCAGGCAGAGAGGTGAAAGGCTATGTGTATGGTAGTGAGGGTAGGAATTGTTAATGTTGTGAGTATGACTGGTATATGGACAGAGCTAGCTGATATGCTGGACAGAGGAAAGGTGGATATATTGTGTGTGCCAGAGACCAGATGGAAGGGGTGTACAGCTTTGTGTATAGGAGTTGGGTATAAATAGTTCTATCATGGTGTGTATGGGAGGGGAAATGGTGTAGGGGTTAATCTGAAGGAATATTTTGCCAAGAGTTTTTGTGGAGGTGATAAGATTGTCAGGTAGAGTGATGTTCAGGAGGCTGGGAATTGATGGTGTAATGTTGACAGTTGTTAGTGCATATGCTCAGCTAATTGCATGTATGATGGATGAGACAGATGGACTTTGGTGTGGTTGGATGAAATGGTGGTGCATGTACCCAAGGGTGAGGGAGTGGTGATTAGAGCAGATTTCAATGGGCATGTTGATGAAGGGGACAGAGGGGATGCAGAAGTGATGTGTTGGTATGGTGTTAAGCAAAGGAATGCAGAAGGTGAGATAGTGGTGGAGTTTGCAACAGAGGTTGGACATGGGTGTGGTGAATACATAGTTTTACAAGACCGAGGGGCATATGGTGACATACCAAAGTGGAGGAAGATGCACACAAGTGGATTATCTCCTATGCAGTTGGGCCTGTTTGAAGGGGATTGGTAACAGTAAAGTGGTGATGGGGGAAAAGTGTAGTTAGGTAGCATGGAAGGTTGGTCTGTAGGATGACATTGGTGATCAAGAAGAGGGGAAGGAATGTGAGGGCAGCACCAGGGATCAAATGGTGGATACTGAGAAAGGGTGATTGTGAGGTTGAGTTCAGGGAAGAGTTAAGACAGGCAGTGGGTGGCAGTGAAGAGTTAGCAAATATCTGGGTAACTACATCCAAGCTAGTAAGGGAGATGAGTAGAATGCAGCTTGGTGTGACATCTGCACAGAGGAAGGAGGAGAAGGAGACCTGGTGGTGGCATGAGGAAGTACAGGGGAGTATACAGAGAAAGAGGTTGGCCAAGGAGAAGTGGGATTGTCAAACAGATGAAAAAAGTAGACAAGTGTATAGGGAGATGGGGTGCATGGCAAACAGAGTGGTGGCAAAGGCTGAGGATGGGGCATCTGAAGGGTTTATGTAAGGTTGGACACCAAGGATGGAGAATAGGACCTGTACCAATTGGCTTGACAGAGGCATGTAGCTAGGAAAGATGTGCAGCAGATAAGGCTGAGAAAGGATAATGGTGGAACTGAACTCACTAGTGAGGATAGTGTGTCGAGCAGGTGGAAACAGGACTTTGATGGGCTGTTGAATGAAGAGAATGAGAGAGTGAGAAGGTTGGATGATGTGGGTATGGTGAATCAGGATGTGCAACAGATAATTTTTTAGTAGTTCTCAGCTTGCTAATATAACTGACTATTGCAGCCTTGTGTCCCCCCCCCCCCGCTAGTACAGTAATCCTAACTGTCCAATAGACAGTATACATTTAATTCACATCCCTGTGACTAAATTAACCATCAAGCAGCCCTCTCGGTGCTTTGTGCCTTAGTTTGTATCTCTTGGAGACCCATATGTTTATTTGCATCTCTATACATTCCCTTTCATTGCTAATGTATCTCCCTACTCTAATCTGTGCACACACTGGTTACTAATCAGCAAGTCAATGTGAAGACACACTCCCAACCTTAATAAACTTTGCTGTCTCTTCTCTCCTTCACTTTACAGGTAGTTTGAATTATTACTTACCCCCCCTGAGGCCTTCACTGATTTCCACTGATTGCCTCTCTGGTTTCTTTGCATTCCACCTGGTTTACACCCCTTGTGCTATCTCCCTCCCCCAATACAAAGTCTATATTAGAATCCTGCTGAGCATGGAGCCAAATTAAATTTCTAGTCTCCCATCAGGACACGAGCGCTCTTCAGAAATTACATTCTGCTTGCCAGTAAGCCATTAGACCTCAGGAATTTCTTTAAAGTGTTTAGATTTGTAAAGTAATACTTACTTTTTTCTGTTGTCTTGGTTGGCTCTGCCCTGCTCCTTTCGTCCTCACTAATGCTTGGGCTGTCTCTGCTCCCCTGCCCTGCCCCCTATTCCCTCCCACCCCCACTACCTCTACATTTATAGTAATCACAGCCACACCCACAGCTCACCTTCACATCACCTCCACCAATCACAGCTCCTCAAGTCATATCACATTATACCACACCAACTTGCTCCACACAAAATACTCCCAATCACTCTCATTCCCACTAGGCATGCTTTACATCACCCACACTACTTCCCCATCCACATATAGTGCAACCCTATAATTCCTATTCAGAACCCCCACCTAGAAACAACTTAAACTTTATAACCATGACTATCACACAACTAAGTCTAGTCTGTCTTCTCATAATTCTTTACAACACCACAATTTATCACTCTAGCAATATCCCTAAACTTAGTAGCACAACATTATATTATGCCCTCTTGTATACAGACACCACACATTATAATAATATCTGCCCACAGTTATTCAAGAACTACATAACGAACCAATTCAGAACTAAACACATATGCTCTCATTCCTACTCCAAAAAAAACACAATACTTTCTCACACTCCTCACCAAACTCCAACATCTGTATAACCATTTTAACTCCAGGCTCACCATAAGTGGGGATATCCACCCCAACCCAGGCCCAAATCCATTCTGTCCAACACAAACTGCTCCAACACAACTGTCAGAACATAACACCCCTACTTTCTTCATCCCTGGGCAAATCAACAACAGCAGCAAAACCAACCATCTTTTAATGCTAAATATTAATATTAGATATATCAAAAATAAAATACCTGAACTCCAGGCCACAATAGCAAACTACTCCCCAGACATAGTTGCTTTAACAGAAACCTGGCTAAATAAAAACATAGCTAACTCAGAAGTTCTCCCTACCAGCTACAATATCATTAGACAAGACAGACCACTTCGTAAAGGGGTGGAACTGCCTTACTGTACAAGTCCAACTTAACTGTCCATCAATTACCAAACTCCTACCCCTCCCCCAATAATTGGGACATACTTATCTCACAACTTCAACTTCACCCTAAAAAGGTCATCACCACAATTGTGATCTATATTCCACCTGGTAATACACCTGCTAGCCTTGAATACTTCTTATCCTGGTGTTCTTCCACATACTCACAAGAAACCCTTATTCTTGGGGACTTCAAACTAGATTGGTTCACCTGTATATCAGAATCACCAAGTCATCTAATAAATCTCAATGGCTACCAGCAGCTAGTCCAAATTTCAACTAGATGTGATAAAAAATCTAAAAGGGAATCCATCCTTGACTGGGTCCTAACTAACAACCCAACATTGTACCCTCACACAGGCAGTCTCCCAGACACCTTAAGTGACCACAACATAATATACTTTATACATAGTAGAACAAGCATACATAAAACCACTAACTATATATCCACTAGATACACAAAAAATTCTCTCCTGAGGTCCTCAACACTTTACTCTGTAACTGTGACTGGACCCCCCCTAAAAACCCTTCTACTTGACCAGGCTGTAGCATATTTCAACAAAACAATTCTACAACACCTAGACACTGTCATCCATTGTGCAAAATCAAGGTTAGAACCTCTACAAACCCCTGGCTCAGTAAAGAAACCAAACAAATCCTCAAGTCCAGAGACACTGCCTGTCTTTATTATAAAAAACAAAGAAACATAAAGCCTAACTAAGCACCAAGAACTGCGCAACCATGCAAAAAAATGCATTAGGCTATACAAAAAATCCTACTACACAACATTACAAACTAAATACCAACACAACCCGCAAAAATTTTGGAAAAATGTAAACCAGCTACTAAAATCCACCCAAAAGGCTACCCCCAAACCAACCACCCCTGATACTACAGTTCCCATCAAAACACAATTCAACTCCCACTTTGTGAACTCAAATCTATCCTTAGTATCACAGGACAGTTCCTTCCTCACTATCCCCCCCAACACAAATAACACTAATACAAGCTTTACCCTCAAAACAGTTTCCACCACTTCAATCAAAAGCATGCTCTCCAAACTAAAAACCTCATCAACAGCCGACCTACTCCCCAGCTATTTCTTGAAACTCACAGCAGATGCTATTGCTATCCCAGCCTCCACTCTCATAAACAGATCAATTGTTGAAAACTATGTGCCCAAACTCTGGAAAATATCCTATGTTACACCCATACATAAAAGTGGGACGTCCACTGAACTTAATAACTACAGACCCATTGCTTTACTCTCCCCCTAGCCAAAATTCTGGAAAAATGCATCCATACCCAGATGCTAAACTATCTCCTAGAAAGCAACTTCCTGTCACCTACTCAGCATGGTTTCAGACCTGCCCATAGTACCACTACAACCCTCCTCTGCTTCACAGACACAGTAAACAGTCTCAAAAATGAAGGCCTACAAGTGTCAACTCTTTTTTTGGATATGTCCAAAGCATTTGACACAGTCTCACACCAAATCCTGCTAAACAAACTAAACCAATATCATCTATCAAATCCCACTCTTACCTGGTTCCAAAGCTACTTAACTGACAGATACCAAGCTGTGAAATGGGAACATTCTCTCTCTCCTCAGCTGCCCTTAACTATAGGAGTCCTACAGGGTTCTATCTTAGGACCACTACTATTCACAGTCTTCACAAATGACCTCCATACCTCCACACAGCATGCATCTATAATTCAGTATGCAGATGACACTACCTTAATCTGTGCTGCACAAAACATTCCCACCATCCTGCAAACAACTCAACTAGCATTCTCTGACATTGAAAACTACCTTTCCAAAGCCCAACTTATCCTCAATTCAAAGAAAACTCAGCTTATGATTATAACCAGTTCTACAAAAACACTAACAGTCAATTCACTATCTACTCCACAAATGCTACTCCAATTGCTCCAGTGGCACAGGCTAAGCTATTGGGAATAATCATAGACTCCCACCTAAAATTTGATAGTCATCTCAACTTAACTATTAAAAAAGTACATGCCAAACTGGGGTCACTCTTCCGTATCAAACCATTTCTTACCAACAACACAAGATCAGCCATTGCTCGCTCCCAACTTCTATTCACCCTACTCTATGCATCTCCCATTCTGACTAATCTCAACAAACCTGAACTAAGCAAAATGGAAGCCTGCTATAACAGAATTGCCCGCTTTGCTGCAAATTGCTCATATAGAACTCATCACTGTACTGCTTTGAGACAGCTCCACTGGCTTGAACTGCCCAACCTCCTAACCTACAATCAGCTCTGCCTCTGTCATTCTATCTATTACCTTCCCAATAAGTGTCCTGCCCTCAAAAACCTAGTACAACATCACTCAGCCAAAAGGCCTCTTAGATCATCAAGCAAACTACTACTAGAAGTCACCAACAGCTACAATAGCTTTGGAGATGCACTATATAGTAGTTCAGTGGCTAAAAAATGGAACTCTGTCCCTACTAGCATTCAAAACACATCATCCAAAGCCTCCTTTAAAGACCTTATCAGGCAACATTTCAAGCAAAGTTGGCAGTGCCATGATTGCTCCCCAGGCTAGTGAAAGCGGATAACATATACATACTAAATCTAGAGCACTTGATAATAGTTTTCAATCTTACTCACAAACACTGGCTAATCTACAATGTATGTACTGTACCTGTGTACTATGTATGTATTCTATCTATGTTCCAAATTTCAGCTGTACACCACAAATCTATTAATTACCTTTATTTTTAAAATTAATTTTTTTGTTTGTTCTCTCCAATGTAAATGTTTATGTGCCGCATACCACTGTAAAAACATCTCTTGTAATTTGTGTGTATACTGATTGTGTCTAAATAACTAAATGTGTCTGTAATTTTTCTTTGTAGAGCTTTTGTCCCTGGGCCTCTGCTGAAAAAGGGCCTTTTCGGCTCCGTCAGACACCCCCGGTTAACAAATGTAAAATAAATAAAATAAATAAATAATCAAGAGGGAAGTAAGGATAGCTATGAAGAGGTTTAAGAATGGAAAGGCTATTGGTCCAGATGACATACCTGTGGAAGCATGGATGTGTTTAGGACAAATGGCAGTGGTCTTTTTAACTCGATTGTTTACTGTAATCTAGGAAAGTGAGAGGATGCATGAGGAGTGGATGAAATATGTTTGGGTACTGATTATGAGAATAAGGTTGGCGTGCAGAGCTGTACTAACTACAGAGGAATAATATTGACCAGTCGCAGCATGAGGTAATGGTAAAGGGTGGTGAAAGCTAAGCTAAGAAGGGAGGTGAGGATTACTGATCAGCAGAATGGTTTCATGCCAGGATAGAGCAGTACAGATGCGATGTTTGCTCTGAAAGCATTGATGGGGACATACAGAGGTTGGATGTAGCTTCAATGTGTCTTTGTGGACTTAGAGACAGCATATTACAGGATGCCTAGAGAGGAGTTGTGGTATTGTATGAGGTGGTCAGGAGTGGCAGAGAAATCTGTGAGAATGCTGCAGGATATGTACAAGGCTATTGTGACAGCAGTGAGCTCTGCATTGGGAGTGACAGATGTGTTTAAGGTGGAGGTGGGAGTATATCAGGAATCAGCTATGAGCCCTTTCTTATTTGCAGTGGCGATGGACAGGTTGACAAACATGATCAGACAGGAGTATCCCTAGACTGTGCCTTTTGCAGATGACATTGTGGTCTGTAGTCAGTGTAGAGAGCAGGTTGACTAGATCCTGGAGAGGTGGAGGTATGGTCTAGAGAGGGGAGGAATGATGGTCAGCAGGACTAAGATGGAATATATGTGTGTGAATGGGAGGGAGGATGGAGGAATGGTGAGGATGCAGGGAGTACAGTTTGCTAAGGTGGATAGATGTAAATACTTGGGAACAACAGTTTAGAGTAATGGTGAGTGTGGGGGAGAGATGAAGACATGAGTACATGCAGGATGTGGGTGGTAGAGAAGAGTGTCAGGTGTGATTAGTGACAGACAAGTACCATTAAGAGTGATAGGGAAGGTCTACAAGAGGGTATTGAGACCAGCTATGTTATATGGGTTGGAGTCACTGGCATTGAAAAAAGAGGCAAGTCAGAGCTGGACATAGCAGAGTTACTGATGTTATGATTTGTACTGGGTGTGGCCCATCAGTGTCACATTCAGTACTGTGCAACACACACTCCAGTAGTGGTCATATGTGAGCCATCCTTTCCTGGTGTGACTCAAAGCCCTGAGCTGTGTTCTATGTCACTGCAGACAGACCCAGTTTCTATGGCCATAGGTTCTGCTCAGCAATATATCAGTACAGTATGTGTTGTTGAGACATAATATTCTTTGAACTTCCTATTTTCCATGTTTACATGTCCCCTACTACATTCCATTATAGGCTTAAATGTTTGACATAGCTGCGTTTTTTTTTTTGTTTTCAGTTGGTATACTCCATCAGTGAGTGTGTGTGTGTGTGTGTGTGTGTAGGTGTGTGTGTGTCTCTCTCTCTCTCTGAGACAGAGGTAGGATTTACATCTGTTTTGTATAGGCAGCATCTTGCCTTTAGTAGTTAATGTTCATGAGCAGCTGATGGCCTGTGTACCAGTTGGAGTCCCCCACTTGCTAATTGCATGTGGAACAGTTGTGGTATCATTCCCATACCCAATAGCATGGAAACACACTATTATAACTGAGTACTTCATGTGGGTATTGCCCCTTTTCCTTGCCTGGGATGAGTACTTCATTGAGGTTTGTGATGAACAGCATCACAGAGTGTAGTTGGGAATACCTCTTACAACAAACACTGTGGAGACAGCCCAACAAACTGTGGGAGAATGTTCCAGACATAAGGACAGAATGTAAGTATTGCTGTTACACAGTTGAAGTAATGCTAGTTTGACAGGGTCTTTGTGGATATGGCTGCTCTGCATGAATTTAAGTCTGATAGTGTTATGTGGTTGACATAACTCTCAACTGTAGGGCTATCCACAGTCTGGCCAGACTTTGGACTCTTATGTTTGGTGTGTTACTCACACATTTTTTGGCCTTGGAAATTCAGTACCATACTCTGAGGATTGCAGTCAGTAAATGGTAACATCCATGTGTGTCTCTGACTTCATATACCTCAGAACAGATATGTGACAACAAGCCTGATTCACCAGCAGCTTTCTCAGTTTATGACAGCAATATGTCAAGAATACCCCTGTGTTTGGGCCTCTGTCCCCAAGTATGTCAGGCTTTGTCCTAATGTCATGTTGTAAGAGGTGTATAGGTATAGTATGTCATTATATAGTGACTTCATTCCATATATCATCCCAGTGATGTATCAGACTGCCAGACATGTTACTTGTACGTCTTATATATGAGGACGAAGCCTGGATGTTCTGTGGGACTCTATGCAGTTGAGAGGACTGTATAATTTCTGGCAGTTGTTGACAGACTGTCAGGATTGCGTAGCAGTGTATTGTGAATGTGTTATTTGGCCTGTGTATGGGGTAGATGTAAGTGTTGAGCATCCTTTTCTATCTGACTTTGTATGCTGCTCCAGCTTCTGGTGCTCTATCAGCTGCATATGTTTGTAGGCGTAGACTGAGACATGTCCCATAGCACAGTCAGGCATCAGCCTACACTGAGAATTGGGCCAGTATGTATAGGGGTAGTGCGTGAGTGGCAAACATACTGATGATTTTCTTCACACACTCCATATACTCTACTGTTACTGTTGCTTACCAGTATGTCACTTTGAATGTGGTGAGACTGGTTCTTGGTATGCACTTTCATGCTGGTGTCTGTTGTTCAGTGCTGTTACATCCCTGTAGTGCCTGCTATATTTGCAAAATAGGTTTGTGTTGCATCAGTCTGTCTGTAGTTTAGACAGTACTTGGTGACATGTCTAGCAGCTCAGTGTAGTTTCTCTACTGTGATGTTATGTCCCAATATTTATCAGCTGTGCTGTTGCCTGGCCCCCATACGTGTTGTGTATGTCTGACACATCAGTGGGATGATATGAAGATTTATGTCAGTGAGTAGATATATATATATATATATATATATATATATATATATATATATATATATATATATATATATATATATATATATATATATATATATATATATATATATATATATATATATATATATATATATATATATATATATATATATATATAATATATATATATATATATATATATATATATAATATATTAATATATTATTTTAAATATTATACTAAATATTAATGAATATATATTATATATATTATATTATATATTATATTATATATATTATTATAGATATATATATTCCTTTTTATATATACATTATATATATATATATAATATATATTATATATATATTAAATTATATATTATTTTATATAATATATATATATATATATATATATATATATATATATATATATATATATATAATATATATATATATATATTATATAATATATTAATATATTATTTTAAATATTATATTAAATATTAATTAATATATATTATATATATATTATATTATATATTATATTATATATATTATTATAGATATATATATTCCTTTTATATATATATATATATATATATATATATATATATATATATATATATATATATATTCTATATGTATTTGTTTTATATGTATAGCTCTATATTTCTGATGTATATACTTTTTAATATTTATCTATCACCATACACATCTATATGTGCATATTTATATATGCTAAACATGACTGATTCCACAGTGTTTGTTCCCTATTATTCTATACCTGTACCGAATGATATATTTGAAAAAACATAATTCATTATTACAGCTCAGATGGTGTAGTGGTAAATTGCTTTGACAATGGTGTACAGGATGCTGGGTTCAAGTTGTGGCAGGGCTTATTATTTTGTTGCTGGGCAGAACAGTGGCTGATGGAGACAGGGTGATGAAGGCAGTTTTAAGCAGTTGTAAGCAGGTTTGTGCAATGGAAAGCAATGCCAACACACGATTAAATGAGAAACAGCTTAATTTGTGTAGGCATCACTTAGCGTCATGCAAACGTGCTTACTTCTGCTTACTGCAGCTTATTCCCTCTTACTCCCGCACTAATTTCTTTAAAAAAAAAATAGAAAAAAGGGATGATAGGAAAGTGGTGAAAAAGGGGGAATGCAGAGGGAAAAACAATATGAAAGATAGCTAGGGATGTGCAGGACAGGTGTAGGGAAGGTCCATAGCTGTCCATTTCTGATACAGCAACAGCTGTGCATTTGTACAGAATTTGGAGGTGAATTTAGACACTCAAACCCCTGAGAGAGGAATGAGGACAGCAGTAATATGTTGTTAAGCCAATTAGACCAGATTACGTGTCCAGTGGACATGTGTGTGAAATGGACAGCTATGTATGGAGCGACATTTTTTGTGGGAACAGATTGCCCTTTTTTTAATAAGGTGAGAGTGGGATGTTGGGGAGGGATAGTAGGTATATTTTGGGAGGTAGGTTGGGTAGGAAGACAGAGAAGATAGAAAAGACAGCAGACAGTGGCGGTATATAACACATGTGTGGGGTAAACACCTTGGATGGGGAAGGTGGTTGGGGATTGGATGCCCACGAGCCCCCAAATGGATACAGTGGGAATGAGGTTTCACTGATGGGCAGTCACCACTGCGCCATCACGACCTCAAAGGTGGCTGTGCTGGGTGCTGAGCAGGAGAGGCAGGCTGACCCTCAAGATGAGCCACGTAGCCCTCAGGCTGGCATACCTGATCTCCAAACTCCTTTTGAAGCTCGCTACACATCAATCTCCCGACCTGACAACGGGTGATGGCGTGTCCTGTACATGGCCTTCCCATATGGTGTTGAGGTTTTACAACATATGCTGGTTAGTCATGAACAACACATTTCAGGATTAGTTATCACAGCATGCATGGTTGTTCCCATTAACCCAAAACAACAGATTTGAAACAGTTGCATAGCAAACAGAACACATGTATATATGGAACCACAGTGGACATTATAACAGTATTCAGGTTACATTGATAGCAACAGGCCACCAATGATAGTATTTGAATAGGGAGCATTAATAATCAAATGTTAAAATATTTCTAGAACAATAGGACATATGTCCCAATAGTAGATTTTGTGAAAATCATACCCATTGATTTATGTGTTTAAATTATTGGTGGAGATAGGTTGGGGGAGAGAGAGAGAGAGATGTCAATTAACAACTGCGTAGGCTTCAATTGCTCACAACTTTAATGATCATTGCTCTAATCATTACTCTCCGGGTATTACCTTACTTTACATCAACCTATGGCCTTGGGTTGGGCAGTGTTATATTTGAAAATGCCAATTTTGCCCCCACTTATGCAATTCTTTTCATGTCTTTTTTTGAAACCACATTTTTGTATACTTTAAAATTCTTCCGTGAATCTGTGGTTTTATACCGTAGGTACATTGATGATTTGATATTTATTTGTAAAGGCAACATATCTGACTTTAGTCATTTTGTAGATGAACTGCATTTGAATAAATTTGGCTTGAAATTCACTTATAAAGTGAATTTACGTAGTATAGAATTCCTTGATATTTTTCTATATGTAGATACTTGTGATATTATTCAGTTTAGACCATTTAGAAAGGTGACAGCAACAAATAATTTTTTGCATGCTTCAAGTGCACACCCAACTCATTTAATTAAAGCCCTCCCTTTTGGCGAATTTAAGCGTATTTTTGAGCACACATCCGAAAAATGTTTTTTGAAAGAAGAGTTTCAGGATGTTAAATATAGATTAAAAAGCTGGGGCTATTCTGAAAAGGATGTTATATGTAGTGAAAAGAGAATGTTGGATAATAAAAGTTTAAAAAATCAAAATTTCATTGCTACTAAAGATGCTGTTGTAGGTAATAATGAAAAAATGTTTTTTGTAACAAAATATTCCCCATTTTCTAATACATTAAAATATATTGTAGACTTTTTGTGGCCTACTGTTTGTGATAATGATGAGATAGGTCATTTGTTCCCCAAAAGGATTAGCTTCTCTTATGGTAGATTTTCCAACCTTAAGGAACTTTTGAGTTCAAAACATAATATGAATAACTTTAAGGAAGGTAATGGGATGTTTTGTTGTGGCAGGTGTAAAATTTGTAACAAGGTGAAAAATCTTTCAGGTAGTGAAATAAATGGTATAAAATTTAATGCCACTGATAGATTTAATTGCAAATCATGTGGGGTTGTGTATATAGTGGGTTGTGGTTGTGTCCCATGTAAATATTATATTGGTCAAACTAAACGACAGGTAAAAATACGTATTATGGAACATATTGGTGATGTTAGGCACTGCAGAATTGATAGTCCTATATCAGAACACTTTAATAATTTTCACTCTGGGTGTTTAGATTCTTTATTTTTCTGTGTTCTTGGTAAACCAAGTGCTACAGGCTTTGGGAATTTCTCACAAAAACTTTTGAACCTAGAAAGCAGATTTATTCTAAATTTTGGTACATTAGCGCCTAAGGGCTTGAATTTAGAAATGAATATTAATTTTTAATATTTAAAATTTAGTAAAACTAAATATATTTTTACTATATGTATTAAAATTGTGGCTTAAGTGGTTTGTATTGATTGAATAATTGAGTGATTGATTCATTCTAGCAAATGTATAAAAAGATGCAGCTGTATGTCTTTGATTATTCCTTTGAAGGCTATGTTCAGCCGAGGTACCAGAAGACATTAAAGCGTTTTGCTGTATGCTGGCTTCAGTTTGGTGATTATACAGTGTTATATTTGTACACAGTGTATAATTACAGCCTTCTTACAGCTCATTTATACCTTTTCTTACTTGGCGGACCTGTGGAAGATATTTCTGTTAACAATACCTGACTGTTTCTACACATATTCACATATTCTTGGGTGAGATTATGCATACAGCTTACTATCAGTCCCAGGATTCAAACTGTGCCTCTTTGTGCAAAAAGGCACAATAAGGCTGTGTTGCATCACAATGAGTTATTGGGGAAGTGATGTTTCTTTTGTGACTGTTTTCTGCATAATACTCTCTTGTTTGGACAATCTGCTTTGTAATTTTGACATTCATGCATGGCAGATAGTTCTTATACTGTGTATTCATACCTTCACATAATACAGTATGGGAAACAATGGTTAACACAGCATTACTATTCAGGGATCAGATATTGGTGCATGGAATATTTCTTATAGTTACTCTGTTTTACAACTCCACAATCTTTGTGAGGTGAGCCTTAATTAATTAATGCTGTCAGAGCCATAGTTTCTGTGCAGAACCGGTACACATTCAGATTCATACCAACCACAAAGTAAACACAACAGTCTGGGGTTTTGATTTTTATTGATATGTACTGACACTTATATTGATATATATCCTGTATGTCAGTATTACTCTGCTAATGCCTCATTTATTCAGTACAAACAATACACATTTCAAACTACGGGCAGCTCTTCTATTTATTTCCCTGACTACTGCAAGCTAGATTTGTACTCACCAGCCTCGCAATGCAGCCTTAGCAGCCTGGTGGGATGGGCATCCATGTTCATAGCCCTCTTATCTGCAGCTGTACAGGAGATAGAAAAACATTTATGCATACCTATCCATCTCATACTTAGGCTGGACTTTGTTACACAATAATTGATACTGATACTTACACACTGCTGGAACATTCTGGGCCCGAGTATCTTGGATCCACTGGTCCAAGAGGTCCCTCTTCCTATGATTCAGGCCAGCATAATGGTGCTGGACCTGCTTATCAGTCTGAGGGATTCCAGTAGCACTGGTGAGGTCACGTACGAGATGGTCCCAGGCCTCCACTTTGTATTGAAAGACCTAGTACTGGTCCTGCAGCAGTCTCCCTTCATGGTGTTTTACAAGGAGTCCAACCATGACTGTGAACTCCTGAATGCCCCAACACTGTGCCCAAATGCACACACCTTTGCCATCACCAACCATAGTGTCTGCAGTGATCAGCTACAACTGGTTATGGTTGTATTCCCACCTGTGGGGTTTAAATAGGGCTGTAATTCCCACCTTTGGGGTTTAAATAGGGCTGTAATTCCCACCCTTTGCCCTTATTGGCCGATTTTGAATATGCTGAGCTAAGCTAAGCAATGGGGAAACCCATTTAGCACAGATAAGCATTGCTTAAAGTTATAGATGCTAAGCACTGCTTACCAGTGTGCACATCTACTTAACTATACCAATTATTGCTAAGCATACAAATTTAAGCAATGCTTACTCCAGCTAAGCATACCGGAGAACAATTTAGCATTGTTCAGCTTTCATTTTATGGACTAGCAGGATTGTGGGGTTGATTCCTTCTTAATGACATCTTATGATATGTATGATTCCCTTCCATAACATCCCCCTATGTGCTTTCATTACATTATATTCTTTTGTGGCTATGCTGTATGGGACACTTGTGTGTATATGGAGGTTTCAAATCTGTTGTACACTGACACCTCACATTTGGACCTGCTACACTACCCTGGTTAACAAATAGATATTATTCACTACCTATTTATGAAAAAAGATACTTTTAGTGCTGTTTTTCACATATAAAATTTAATGGACTGTATTTGGCCTCGAACCGTGAATGACTGCATGCTAAGCAAAAGCTCTAACCACTATACTATTTCACTTTGACAGGTTTGGCTGTATATTCCAATTTAGCACCTTCGGATGTAATAACTTATGTTATACACAGCTGCATGACATACACACTGGCTCAGCTATGCTTAAACTTTAGTGGAGATGAAAAAAAAAAATTTTTATTTTATTTTTATTAGTTTAGGGATGTGCACATAGCTAACAGTCATACCTCTCTACCTCTGACAGCATACAATGTGGATGAAGACTAACATGATGGGAGGGCAAAGAGGACAGATTTTAAATATTGCTCTTACAAACTTGGGAAGGATGACTAATAGGTTTTGCATTAGTATGATTTAGTTGGAGGATGTGGGGTCTTACACTCATATGTTTGTCATTATTTAATGACACTGAGACTCAGCTCTTTTTTGGGACACAAATCTGGACATTCTGCAGATATCTGTTAAGTTGGAGGTATGCTGACATTGTCCATGGACATTGTTTTTCTTTTTAAAGTGCAAGGGGCGTGTATACAGTGCAAGCAATGATCGGACATGCCCCCTGCACTCGGACATGGATTGTGTCTATGTAGAGAATACAGCAGCGTGCCTTCATGAATATGCAAGGCATGCTACTGTTCTACATGGGCACAACCCGCTTTGTGCAGGAGTAGCACTATTCCTGCATGGAGTTTAATGAATCCAGTGGATTGTTTCATTTCCTCATGCCACAGGGTAGCATTCATAGAAAAGCCAACTTTCATTCAATGGCATCATCATTATGAAATAAAGAATTTCTGTGAGAAAAATGATCCGAAGTTCTTGTAAAAGGAATCCCCACCTATACATGTACACAGCAGACAGCTGGGTGACAACATTATTACTTACATGCACGTTCACAATCATACTGGCATAAGTGAGTCTAAGGAGTAATGGCTGGATTTGAACAGACCACTTAAGATCACAAAAAAACAGAACATTGCCTGAACTGCAAGGCCTACATTAGATGTTGGTTTGCAACTGTGCCAGTGCACATTTGAATTGATGACATCACCATTGTTTAATACAGTGATGTTCTAAAAAGGAAAGATGGTGGTTAGGCACAGTAATAAATGCACAACTACATATCCTATATGCACTGGAAGTCTTCTCTTCATGGCACAGCCAACAAACACACACTCATAATAATCAATCATATCTGGATTCAAACCACCAACCTATTTAGGTATACAGTCTAGAAAACATAATATCAACAACCAGCACCACAAGATAAGTCATTCTACAACTGTGATGTAGTTTGTTTTTTAAAGAGTGATGCAATCATTGTGTTTCCAAACTGGGATTATTAGGAATAATAGAAATGTATGGGCTAGATCTGTGAGAGTAAGAAGCTTTCATAAAGGGTGTTGTCACTGAGCCAGTTGTACAAGACAATACATAAAGTCACACTATTTAAAGAATGTTGGATTCAAACCCCATATACATTTAGTTACACAGTCTAGAGAACAAAGTATTATTCACAAGATGCACAGGAAAAGTCTGAGTTTTATTGTGAGAGAGTGAACTTATGAAGGGATAACTTCATCAATGTCTTGTAGAGAAGATTACTATGGTAAAAGTGGGATAAGGGGATGGAGGAGTCCTCTCACAGGTTAAATTACTCTGTGAGTGGAACTAGATACGGCACATCTTTTCAGGAAGCTATATGTACCTGACATTTAAGCCACACACACACACACACACACACACACACACACACACACACACACACACACACACGTTCACTGCTGTGAGATTTGAACCTCACACCTATCTAGTTAATACAATATTAACTGCGAGTGCCACAGAATAAGTCTGACTTAGTGACAGAGTGCACTTATGAAAGGATGGCCTCATCAGTGTGTTGCAGATAAGATGTTTGTATTAAAACCGGGATAAATTGCATAAGGAGCTGTGTCCAAAGTTAATGTTACCTCCTGAGTGGATATGGGCACAGCACATCATTTGTTGAGGCTTTACTTACCTGACATTAGCACCACACACACACACACACACACACACACACACACACACACACACACACACACACACACACACACCACACACACACACTGTTACATTTGAACCACCCACCTAACTAGTTATATAGTCTGAAGAACACAGTATAACTCACAAATGCTAAAGGAAAAGTCTAACTCATAAGGGGAGAGAGTACATTTTTCTCAGGATGACCTCATCTGTGTGCTGCAGAGAGAATATTTGTATTAAAAGTGGGATAAAGTGCAAAGGGAGCTGAGTCCAAAGTTAAAGTTATCTCCTGAGTGGAAGTGGACACAGCACATCTGTTGTTGAGGCTTTATTTAATTGACACTTGAACCACACACACATTCATCAGTGTCATATTCAAACCACTTAATTAACTAGTGACACAACTTAAAGAACATGGTATGAATCACAAGAGCCACAGAAGAAGTTTGACTTTAATGATCTGAAAATGTACATTTGTAAGTATTAAAAATTTACTGTTTGGAACATCAGCTATTGTGCATCATAGGTTTTGGGACAAATCCATGTGTCTGGACAGGCTAATGTAACAGCACTTTGATTGTCCATGTAATTATGTACTTTTCTGGTAATATCTGTATACTATCATTCATGTACTTTGCATTGCTGTGATTGATTTGTACCTTTTTTGCATTGTGGGGTGTCAGTGTCAATAACAATTGAAAAACAGTGGATTGTCAATGAAGGATCCATGACAGTTCCTACCAGGATGATTGCATGCAAATATTAACCGTTTGTTGTTTCACTGTCAGTTGTGCTGGCTCATGTTTGCATATTGTGTATTGACAAAACAAGCACTTCCTAAATATGACAGTACATTTCGGAATAATAATGATGGATTATTTACATACCACTGAAACAAAGTTGCAAGTGTAACCACTGGACTACAGACATACATTAACAGACATAGGTGTCAAACCAGGTATGAATTTCCTCTTCCCCATCCAATTGTCCAAGTTACACTTGAATTGGGCTAGGGAGGAACTCTGCCTTACATGGATGGGGAGCCTGTTCCACAGAAGGAGTAGTCTCTGGGATACATATCTATGTCTCCAGCAGGTCCTATTTATATCACAGGCAAGGTTTAATTTTTTGGGATGGGTAATTCTGATACTGATTGTTTTGCTGATATGCAGGAGGACCATCAGGGTGGGGTCTGACAGTGCCTTTTATGCCAGGCATAGATCTCCCCTCAATGGTCTGTAGGAGACAGAATACAGGGATATGGCCTTGAGATGGTCTGCACTGGGCATGCTGCTTACATCCTCTATTCTTTTAGTGAGGTAGCTCTGTAGAGATTACAGTTGTTGGATATGCTTGGTTAGGTACATAGTAATGGGGCATTGCACTCGGTCATAGGTCTGATGAATGCTGAATTCAATATAACAATGACTTCTTTAGATCTAGATGACATACCTTTGTTTATGAGTTGCACAACAGAATGATTTCCTGACTACAGTAAACATGTGATGGTCAAAAGCTATATTGCTGTATATGTGTTCAAATGAAGAACCAGCCAAAGGGAAGTCGACAGCCACTTTATTCAAAAAGTTAAGCACTTTTGTCCCACAACATTCATCAAGGGTTTCCTCAGAACTGTTCTAAAGAAGTCCCCTGGTAAATGTTGTGGGACGAAAGCGCTTAACTTTTTGAATAAAGTGGTTGCCAACTTCCCTTTGGTTGTTTCTTCATTTTAATACTTTTTGGTGTTTTTATTTTTGGTTAAGATGCTGTGTATGTGTGTTACCAAGTCCCTGACAAGTGGGTCAGCTCTAAGGGGTGTGCTGTTAATATAGTTACCAGGGGAGGATGACCTCCCAAATGATACTATTATGCATTTCTTGGCATTTAGTATTAGTCCATGGCTCTGACACTAGTTGTGTGTCTCTGTCAGCCCTTCCTGGAGAACATTTGTGTCAGTTGAGTGATTTGTTGACAGCTCCTAATTTGTAGTCATCTGCAAATTTACTCAGCCAGAGGCCACGGACATGGGTCTTGAATTCAAAGAAGTAAATGTCAAAATGGAGTGGTCCCAGAACCAATCCCTGAGGGACTCCTCTTATGACTTGCCTATTTGTAGAGGTGGACTCCCAAATTCTAACTTCCTAGGTCCTGTCTGTGAACCAAATGGCTACTTGTCAGGTGAGATAAGGGTTTGTACTTAGCTTCTTAAGTTTGTCAACAATGCCTGAGTGTGGTATTGTGTCATATACCTTGACCAGGTCAAGGTAGGCAGTGTGAATCATTTCACCCTCATCCATTGCTTTAGTGACCTTCTCAAAGTTGTCCATCAGGTTGAGTACGTATGACCTGCCCTTGATGAAACCAAATTGGGTTAGGTCCAGTGTCTGGTGGTTACCTATGTCATTACTGAGTATTTCTATGAGAATTATTTCCATGGCTTTACATGTGAGCTGTTTTTACATGTACAGTGCTGTCAAATGGTACAGAGGTCCAACAACAAGAATAGTGATGCCTTGTGTAGCAGAACACGTGAGAGATAACAAGGGAAAAAAACAACACAATTTGTTCCAACAGGTGAAACATGCTACAAATCAAAATTAAAAAAAATATATATATTGAAACGTTATTAATTAAAGCAGCACCAAAACTGCATCAGACTAATAAACTTTTTTCTAAACATTACTTAAAAAAACACACACTAATTGCTCACATGACCAACTGAAGCCAATAAAATCAGTGTTTTAGCCTTATGGAATTCAAAACACATTTTACTTTATATGTCCAGTTATCCTGGTTATGCAAAAGCACTCAATGAAATCTGCCATAGTAATTATTTTACTTCTAGTAGAGATTCTGCATCACCCCTCTTACCTCCTATCAGCCATACCTACAACAAAAAATAACACAGGATTCTGCTCTAAAACATTTTAGGATATATATGAGCATGTATATTCTCTGAGAACAGGATATGTAAATAACATAAAGTTGTGGAAGTTGTAATCAGTATTTATATATAATTCCTAAATGGGGTATTAGGAGTCTTGTCCCCCTGCAAAAACACTATATATATATATATATATTATTATTATTTTTTTTATTTATTTTTTTTTTGCTAGGATGTAGAATCTCATTACTTCAATTTATTCATTCATTCCTATTTGTCACCAATTAGATGACAAGGTTTGTGGCTGTATTAATGGACTCATACTTACTTCTATCATTTTACCTGTGCTTCATTGAATTACTTCACTTTGACATTTAGAGTACTGGAGAAAAATCACTTTATGCAAACAATCGTCTTGAGCCTTTGCAATGCTTTAATTTTCTTTTTCATCTGGATGAGCATATACAATTTTTTTTTTGTCTGGCTGTAACCTCCTCCAGACACAACCCAAGAAGTCATAATGGAATCATCTGTGAATTCTGTATTTAGAATTATGTATGCAAATGTTGGCACTTTTATTTCCATGTGTATAATGCTATCTGTAGAACTGCAGGCTTAGTATATTATCCATGGAATTGTTTTACTTTTAAATACCTTTAGTAAACAAGACATTAACAAAGTGACACAGGTACACATACAGTAATAGGAAAGAAAACAAACTATACAAACAGTTATTTTGTTATGCTTATGCATTATACATTTTAACAATTTTTATTCACTACATCATTACATAACTTGCTCAATTCTTGCCTTCCCTTACATTTCACTCCCCCTCTTGAACACTGTTTTGCATGTATTGTTTCCACTCTCCCCTTTTCTAAAAAAAAAAACACTTCCAGTCCTTTTATCTCATTTACAATATTCAGCATTTCAGTTACAGTTTGGTTAGATTTTAATTTCCATTTTCCAATAATTACTTTTTGGGCAGTCAACAACATTAAACTTATTAAGGTCTTGTTACATCTGGGCAATTCAGATCCTATATCCCATTTCAGGAGAACTATTTCCTGAGTTACAATCATTTGTTCCCCCAACATTTTAGACAAAGTACTCTGCAAGGAATTTTTAAATTGTAAAATATTCTGCAAGGATTTTTTAAATTCTAAGGTGTGGAAATAATACAAAAACATTAATAAATGTTAATCGAGTAAAAATAATTTAATGCAGTCAGGAAATCTTTTCAGGTTGTTTTTGGACAAACTACAATATTGCCAGGATAGCTTGTCCTACCGTAACCCTCACTGCACTGCCTCTGATCTGTTACCTTTCCCAGAGTGCTTCTTTGCATTTCAAAAACATCCTGAGAAACTCATGCACCATTTTAAGCCTAATACTGTTAGGAATTATCCAAACCCATCCCAGATGCAGTGTGCTTACCAAAGTTATTGTTTTTGAATGTTAATTGTTAACTCTGCATTTTCTGTACTTGGAAAGTAGAACAGCTGACTTAAAGAAAGTTTAGGGTATTTTGTAACAGGGGATTGCTTTAATGTTCCTTAGGCTTCTAACGCTGTGATTTTTCAAACGTATTGTTTTCAGTTCACTGTTTTTCTTTTCTTCACTTCTATCTGATTTGTATGTAGAAGGTTATTTTTACATGGCTTAGTTATGAATGTTAGATTTTTCTGAAACTAAACGATACCCAGCTGATTAATCCAGCGAATGTTATTTTTGGTCTCTAACTTCTTTTTACATTTCTGCATTAGCAAGATTGATAACATTTCTGATAATTTGCAAAAAAAAAAATAGTATTTGATTAACAAGTAATGTTGTTGTAGAACAATTCTATTATCATAGTGTACATCATTGTGTCAGACCTTGTTAAGCTAGTATGAGCTTATAAATCAGTTAATATGCAATGTTATGATGTGTACGAGATTGTTATAGACACTTGGCTTTTTAAAGCTATACATCATTATACTCACAAGCAACAGTGTTGTTACTGGCAGTAATCAAAGGTTACTAGTTCTAGCTGCTAGCATATATTTTGCTATCATTATTTAATAATATAGTATATGCTGTGTGCTTCCTATTTTTCATTCTGAACTGATTAAGTCGTTACAGCTATGCACTATATATTTGTAATGTTTGATAAGCAGATCATGTCTGTTTATCTATGCAGTTGTATCAATTGCAAATGTTATCACATTTGATACAGCCCATTTTGGTGATGCAATCTATCTTGGGGGTGGCTAATCAACAACTTCACTGAAGAAAAAATATAAGTAGCATTTTCTAATTTTTACATCTGAGCTTCCCGAAGTTTTTCAAATTGGTAGTGTGTCAATATTCTTGGTCAAATCCTTTTTCAGTTGGTGTGTAGAGAATGTTGGCTTTCCTTTTCTAGACTAATTCAAGTTTGCATAATTTTTTACATTTCAGCCCTGTCTTTGTCCTCCTCCAGAAGTTTTCAGCTTGCTGATATCTGAGTATTCTTGGCTAAAGCTGTTTCAGTGTGCATGTATAAAAAGCTGCCTTTCTAACACAATCTGCCTTTCTCTACCTCATTTACACTAATCAATCTAACTTCATTCTCAGGGACTGCGGTGGTGGTGCTGCGGTAGTGTTGTCGCCTCACAGCAAGACGTTGTGCCATTCAATTCTTAGCTAGAGCGTCTTCTGTGTGGAGACATGCATGAATTGGCGTACCTTCATTGAAGGTTGTGCGTCAGGGCTGGCAAACTCGGCAAGTAAAAAATCTACTGCCAATCATTAGCGGACCAGAGTTCCGCTGTTGCGACCCCTAACCGGGAAAAGCCGAAAGACACAAAAAAAATCTAACTTCATTCTCAAACAATGTTTCTTTCTGTCCTGTCATCTCTTGTCCTAGATAAAAGTCTTAGTCAGCTCCCAGCTATCAAGCAACCATGCCTCTCCCTCCGAATGTGCATTGTCTTCAACTGTGAGTGTAGTCTCCCTAAAGCTGAAAGAACACAGGATACCAGCATGGCCAACCTTAGGGTCAAAGAGTGCAAAAAAAAAACCCTGCTGCTAGCTCACTCATACTACTAGGAAATTAATGAGCAATAGATATAAAGTCTTGAAGGTGTGGCTCAATAATAAAACAGAAAACAATTTTCAGCAATATAAATACTTATGAATTAAAGCCAAATGCCAGATCAAACTTGACAAGAAACTTTATTTCTACAAAAATTCTAGGCAATTCTGAGCCACCATGCCTAAAATATTGCATCCTGAATCAAATGAACAGCCAAACACCAAACCTCATTGCTCCCTGGAAGAAACAGCTAATGCTGTCACTGATCAATTTATCTCTAGCATCACTAAACTTCATTACTAGGGAAGTCAAAATTCATCAACTGCCTTTGATAATCTGATCACATCCCACTCAGCCTCACCTCCCAACCTCATTAATACTCACTCTTTCTACTTTCAGCCGGTACCTAATATAACAATCAAGAAATACCTCAAACAAATTACACAGAATATACATTTTCCAGATGGAATCTCTGGTGATTTCTTAAATATAGCAGCCAGATAAATTTCCTTTCCAGTATCCATTTTCATAAACAGATCTTTTCAGGAATCACATGTGCCAGTCTTATGGAAAGAAATCACATCATCCCACTTCACAGGGGAAGTAACTGCAATGATATATCCAACTTTACACCCATTGCCATTCTCTCCCCTTTTTCATATTTTTTTATTTATTTATTTTATTTTACATTTGTTGACCGGGCTAATCTAGTTGGATATATGTCCATTTTCAGTAGAGTCCCGGGGAGAAATGCTCCACAAAAAGGTGGGTTTATATAATCAAGAGCTGTTATACATTCAAATCTGAAATATTATACAAAAGGAAGGTGTTACAAAAAAAAAAAACTGGTTCATAAGCATTACCAAGAAAAATACTTTGCAATACTTGAAATAAAAATGCAAGAAATTTTTTTTTTTTTTAAAGGTGAAAAGAGGTTGAGGGAATAGAAAGTTTAGTCAGGGTTTGTACAGGACAGAGATGTTGAGGATTAAGCATAGTTTTTAGCTGCCTCTTGAAGGTATAAACAAAAATACTAAAAGAACTTAGAAAAGGTTTGAGGGGGTGAAAAAAAAGGTAGAAGGAATAAAAGTTTAGTCAGGGTTTGTACAAGGACAGAGCCGTTAAGCAAAGTTTTTAGGTGCTTCTTGAAAGTGGGTAAAGAAGTAATAGCAGTGAGTTCACTTGGAAGCTTGTTCCAGATAGGTCCAATAGAGTTAGAGAACAAACAGTCCCCAGCTTTGTTGTTGGATTTATAGGGTGTCGCTAGTAGCTTTGTGGCGGAGCGCAAGGAAGATAGATTTTTATAAGGAGAAATAAGGTACTAAGTATTGTGGTATTAGAAGGTTGATAGAAGATTTTGTGGGTGATGGTAAATTGCTGTAGTCGTATTTGATTCTGTAATTCTAGCCAGCCTAGTTGTTTAAGATTTGAGTAATGATGGGTTCGAAAAGAGGCTCCTGTGGCACATTTTGTAATATTATTATATGATATTGCTAGTTTATTGAAATTAGATTTTGATAAGTTTGTAAAAATAGGTGAGGCATAAAGAAGGGTAGAGAGTAGGTGCGTTTGTGCTATAGTCCTTCTGGCTGAGGTAGTAAGGAAGGGTTTGAGTCTGTAGAGAGATCCAAGTTTTCTATTGACTGACTTGATGGTTAAGTTAATATGGGCATCAAAGTTGAGATTATGGTATATTGTGACACCTAAAAGTTTGGTAGTAGAGTCAGGGGATATTACTGTGCCATAGTTAGAAATTATATTGAAGGTAAAGGTCGAAGATTTCTGTGATGGTGTAAAAAGTAATAATTTAGTCTTTTTGGGATTCAGTAAGAGGCAATGCTGAAAGAACCAGTTTTCTACTGCTGTGAAGACTTGTTGTGTAGTGGTCTGAAGCTTAATTGGGGAGGATGCTGAACATATCAGTGTTGAGTCATCGGCATATTGTATACATATGGATTGAGGAAGGGACATATTTAGATTGTTAATACATATATCCTTGAAAATGCATTCATAATCAATTAATGACATATTTACAAACCAACAACCTCACCACCCCCACCAAACATGATTTCAGATTAGGGAATACACTTAAACTTCACCAACACTATTAACCTAGCCAGAGAAAAAGGCCAAGTGGTCTCTGTTGTGTTTCTGGATCTGCCCAAGGCCTTTGATACCATTTCCTATAGCCTTCTTCTAAAACAACTCTCTTCACTTCACCTTTCAAACACTTCCACTGACTGATTCTCTAGTTACCTTTCCAATAGACTCCATTCTGTTAAAATGGATTAATTCTTATTCATTCTTCCTACCCATCAAAATAGGTGTTCCCAGGGGTTCCCTACTTGGTGCCACTGTTTTTCAACATATTTACGAGCAGCCTACAATTTGCCAAATGTCATGCATCTCTCACACAATATACAGATGACTCCACATTAATCTGTTATGCTAGCAATATAATTACTCTACCACACATCACCCAAGAATCATTTTCATCATTTGAAATCTGGCTCAATAATGTCCAGCTTCCAATCAGTTCAACAAAAAGTAAGCTGCTGCTATTTCTTCCAAAATCCCTTACATACCTCAAACAAAATTTCTCAGTAACAGTGCCTGATAACAACATAGAAGTCATTCCCCATACCAAGCTCGTAAGGATGTCAATTGATG
Source organism: Protopterus annectens (assembly GCF_019279795.1). Taxonomy (NCBI): domain Eukaryota; kingdom Metazoa; phylum Chordata; order Ceratodontiformes; family Protopteridae; genus Protopterus; species Protopterus annectens. The sequence continues at coordinate 1,912,394,601 of NC_056726.1, forward strand.
ATAACAGGCTATCAACAAATTCACAACAATTAGGAGCTCTCTATAGAAACAAACAAAAAAAAACTACTTAACTAATTTATCCAGGAAACTCCTGGTCTGTGAACTCCTTGTCCCCATTTTACTATATGGTTCCCAGTACTGCTTAACCGTCAAGCTTCCACCCAAAATAAAGTAACCAGTGCTGCAATAAAATAGCAAAATCTGCCACTACTCATCAAACAGAACCCGTCACTGCTTAGCCGTGAAACAGGCATGTTCTGAAATTGGCATGAATTACCTAAGCATCTCATGTACTCACAACTACTCCTTGTTCACAAATTAGTATACAAACTATAACAAAGCAAGGCCCTGCTAGACTTATTACACACGTACAATCCTCACTACCTACAAACCATACCTGTCAGCAGACATCTCTTTCTATTCTAGCTATGTAGCCCACTCCTGGAACTCTACCCATTTTTTGTTTAAACATACTAACAACCTTTCCAAATTCAAGAGCAATCTAAAAATATCCATCTGACACCTGGAACTGTACATACACAGACCTCAAAACAGATATATGAGCAGCTACTCACTGCAACTATGCCTTTCTCACTCTAAATTCACTAACACCTTCATATCTTGGCAGGTAGTAATGGCCCGACATGAAGAGACACTCTCAATTTAATGATACCATACTACTAATGTTTGCTCTTCTACCGCTTCACCCAACACTTACTACTATTTATTTTCCTCTCGTGTCCTTCCATAACATTCTCATCTTTCTAATAATAATCAATTGTCTCTCCATGCCCTTAATTTTTCTCCCTGTTCATTGCTCTTCCTCATCTCATTCTATTACTCTGGCTATTTTGGCATCAGAATACTCAATTATTTTCACCTCCATGCATTATTAGAAATATATATTTTGAATAACTATGTATTGTTTTACGTAGGCCTTGTCAAGTATCCAGTTCTGTAGTGTGTCCTGCTACTTGCAGTACATATTATATTCTTGATTGCAATCTATCCCAGTAATGTTTATGTAAATGTATTTCAATCTGTTTGTGTTTTTATCTGTTGCAGGGATTTTTTCCCCTTGTATATAATTACTTATCACCTACTGTAAAATGTTTTTATGTGTGCTTTTTTGGAGCCTTTCTCCCAGCTCTTTGTAAAATAGTTAATCTGTTGCTGGGCTTTTCTCACCTTGTATATTATTACTCAACTACTCTTTAAATGTTTTTGAATCTGTTGTGGAACCATTTCCTGAGCCTCCACTGGAAATGGGCCATTAGCTTAGTCAGATATTCCCAGCTATCAAAGGACAAATAAAATAAATAAAATGCATTCAAAACAAACAATGTTTCCAATTACCTCTCTCTTTCTCATCACACCTCCAGCATTTTTTTCTCTGCGCGAAGAAAAATGACTTGAAGTCTGCTTTGAGTATAAAAATACTTATGCTAATATTTCCAAGTAAAAAAAAATCTAAACATTCTGACCTTTTTGCATACAAGGAAGCAATACAAATATCCTCTGACTGTTTTTTTTCTTAAATGTCATTTCATTCTGCAATCCCATTTTTTTCTAATCTCCCCTCAAGGATTTTTTTTTTGTTATCATGCAATATTTTATATGCACTACAAATTATCCCTTTTTAAAAGTAACTTCTATTCCAGACTTAGCAATAAACGCCACTAGAACTGGTCTGTCATTTAACAATCCTTGTCCCTTTCTCTTTGTCTGTACTCTGTTATCTATCCCTGGTGAGAAGGTATTCTTTAACTTGCAGTCCAGAATTTTGCTTAGCCTCATCCCACTCAGTTACTTTATCTCTATAGATATTTGCTTCCAAAACCTTGGTTTCTTTGCTATTATTCTCAACCCTATCTATAAAATGATGTCTTTTGAATTCCATCTGATGAATTCTATTGTTTGCAATTCTGTCTGTAGAATTTTGTGTTTAGTATTATATGCCAGAAATTCTACATGTATAATTCTATTTGTATAATGTTGTGCAACGTGGATACACATCTGACTGTTGAATGGCCTAAATATCATATGGCTAGACTTACCCAGTAATATTGACGGCCATAACATCAGCTGAAAGAAGAGAATGTGCAAACTACATTATCTGAGGTTTTGCAACAGAGGGGATCAGGAAATTGACCATTCCCCCATTATGGTGTGATTTCAGAGCTGGTATATATAATTAGTAGGAGGTGGGGGATTGCAGGGTTGACCCCTTCAATAATGTTGTTTTTTTTTTACATTCAATTTGTGGCCATTGACAATCAGACAGGGATCCATGTGCTGTATGTGGAATTTGGTGATTATAAATGCTTCTCCTCTTCTCATTGTGTGTAGTCTGAATGAGAAACCAACTTGCTGAACATTACTCAATAAAAGTGAACTCCCCAATCAAGTTTACTGTAGGAATTCACTTCTGATATGGGTTCTAATTGTATGCCTGCAATGATTTGTCTCTCTTATTTTTGTTTATATAACCAAGGATGCGGTATATATGTTTATGTATTGTGGTGGAGTTGCTCACAGGATAGGGTGGAGTCGTGTTATTGCCTGCAAAATATGGCTACATCTAATTTTCTCATCAGTCTGAATTTTCACAATAATCAATTCTGCTTAGTGAACTGAGTCCCTGCAGAGTTATAACTAGATGAGGCATACTGAAATAATTTAGAAATCTATGTAGAATCATGCCCTTAGAATTTTGTGTTTTCAGTTCTGTCTGTAGAATTCCATATTTATCAACTATAAGTGTTTAGAATTCAGAATTTAGAATTTTGTGTTTTAAAATTGCCTGTAATACTATCTTTAAAATGTTAAAAAAGCTTTCACCTAACTACACACTACCCCATTCTCAATTACCCTTCCCCCTACTCACCCCTCCCTTATGCTAAATATACTCAACCTCCTCCCCATTATCACTAATCCCTCCCTCCACTTATCCCCCTTATTATAATGTTACACTGTAATCCCTCTTTATCTGACTCATCTCTCCTGCCCTCTTCCATTCTCTCTTCTCCTTTCATTCTTCTCATATTCCCACTTTTATAACTACCTCAGTCCTTGACTTCCCTTTTCTGTTTTATGACTACATTTCCTTTTTTCCTCCTTTCAGATCTAACTTTATACATCATCCTATTGTACATACCTAAAGAGTCCTGTACCATGTGTGTGTTATTCCTAGACAATGTTTAAACTGAATTATTTGTTATTGTCCAATTACTGTGCATACCAAAGCTGTGTTCCAAAACTGCACTGTTTATTTCTTAGCCAAGGTTAAATTGTATTGATATCTACTCATGTATATTTCTTGGATATCATTATTGTTTTAGTGTTTGGAGCTTTTCTTCCCAGGCCTCTATTGAAAATGGACAACAACCCAGTTGTAAACAAATGGCAAATCAACATAATAAATACATTTAGCTATTGAATTTGATCAGAATAATTCTTTGTTTGAAAATCTAATTCTGTCACATTCCTTCTTTAGAGATGTGTCTTTGGAATTAAATTTACAGACGTCTGTGTTCAGACTTATATGTAGACTTTATATTCATAATAAACATAATAAATAAATTTAGCTATTGAATTTGATTAAAATAATTCTTTAAAAATCTAATTCTGTCACATTCCTTCTTTAGAGATGTGTATTTGGAATTAAATTAAAGAAGTCTGTATTCAGACATATGTAGAATTTATATTCATAATTCTGTTTTATTCTGTGATTAAACATTTTATGTAGAATTGTAGCTTTAGAGTTATAGCTGTAGAATTGTATGTGTAAAAAGTTATCTTTAGAACTATGTATAAATTATTTGTTATTGTTCAAATAGTACACATACCGAAACTGTCTTCCTACACTACATTGTTTATTTCTTAGCCAGTATTAAATTGCACATATATCTACTCATACGCATTTCTCGGATATCATTATTGTTTAGTGTTTTGAGATTTTCTTCCCAGGCCTCCACTGAAAATGGGCAACAACCAAGTTGTAAACAAATTCTTTGTCTGAAAATCTAAATAATTCTGTCATACCCCTTCTTTAAAACCGTGTCTCTGAAATTAAATTTAAAGAAATCTGGGTTCAGACTTATCTGTAGTATTTGTATTCATGATTTGATGTCCATTAATCTGTGATTAAGCACTTTTTGTAAAATTCTAGCTTTAGACTTATAGCTATAGAATTGTATGTGTGAACATTTATGCTGAGAAATATGTATGCAGAATTGTCTGCTTAAAATTCCAGCTGTAGAATTATCTCTGTAGAATGCTGTGTTAAGAATTCTGTGTATATTATTCCATCTGAGGAAGTAATTTTATTGATTTTTTTTAATAATTTTGTGTTTAGAATCTATTTGTTGAATTCTGTTATGAATTCTTTCTTTAGAACTCTGTCCCTAGGATTTAATAAAATCTGTGTAGGCACTGTGTAGAGCCTACACAGAATGTATCCATGTACATGGCCACAGTTTCCCCTCAGCAGCGTGCCATGCATATTAATGATGGCAAGCTGCCGATGAACAGTATAGGAACAAGGATATAGAATCCATGTAGGGAGAAGTGTAGAGGCTCCCTGTGGTTGTGGATGTCTTGTCAGATGTTATGTACAGGTGAGGCTGCTTGTAATGCTCCCCACTACTGTTGAAATGCTGTGATTTTTTTTAAATATGTAATACTTTATTTTTATGAATTTTTTTCCCCTCTCTGTATGTTTGTGTGACTTGGGTGGCACGAAGCACAGCAATGCCAAGCTGTGTTCAGATATAGACAGCTGATTCCTGCTCCACATCTAAAAATAGAAACTGGATGTAATTAATTATCATAATTACATTTTTTTAATTGCTGTTTGCTTGGCCGTGTCGCGTGACAAACAGCACTTATGCATACATAACTGACAGTTGCCAGACATCTAAAAATAGAAACGAGATGTGATTAGTTATTTGTTTCTGGATCTATTTAAACATGTTTGCATGGTGCTCAGCAACACTAACAGGTAACCCAGTAGTATATAGGAAGGTATACTAATTTCCATAATATCTAAGTAGCTAAATGGGTAGAGTTACAGCCTAGTGCTTAGGTTCATAGGTTGGTACTAGGCTATCAGCCCTAGGGCCTATACAAGCCTAGCCATAACAATTCCCTGGCTATTTCTTCCCACATTATTTACTTCCCTGGACCCCTGTCTAGCAGGCTGACTGACGTGATCCCTGGGATGTATAGTGCTTAGTAGGTCTTGGGTTCGACTCCACAGCTGTCATAAAATGTCTTTAATTTCATTTAGTATATATGTTTAATTAAAAAAATGTGAAATATGGCACTGCTGCACTGTGCTGAGCACTGTTTAAGCATACTAATGACTACTACTGTTTGCGTGGTGCTAAGCTTTGCTAAAACCTTAGTTGTGCAAGTTTTTTACTATTTAGCTCTGCTTATTTGGTCTACATGGCACTTTTTGGAATGTTGCTCAATGATATGTAAGGGCGGGAAAACAGACTAGATTAGGTGCAATAGGCAGGAATTCTGCACCATTCTTTGGATTCTGGTTATCTGTGGACATGCCAGGCAGTGTTGGAGAGGGTGCACACTTTCAGGTGCAGAGATGGGGTGTGCAGGAGTTGAAGGTCATTGTTGGGCACCTGGTAAAGAATTATGAACCCAGGCTGATGCAGGGTAGTTTCCACAGCTCAGGATGTAAGGCAGAGGCATGGGACTGCTTGGCCAGGGAACTTACCAGAGCTACTGGTATCCCCAGCACTGGTGAGCAGTGTCACCACCATTATGATGACCTGAAAAGGAGAAAGAGGGGAGCCTTGGACACCTGGGTCCAAGAGTGAAGAGCTGGGAATGCCCCACAAATATGCAAGTACGTTTTCTACTGTTTTATCAAAGTGCAAGCTGAATGTCCACAAAACTGGTATGCATAAAGGTGTGCTTCTCTCCCAACTGCAGCCGAGATGACTTTCAATGTTGAGTCCCATGCAGGGTGCCTAGCCAGGTTGCGCTGTGAGTGTGGTAAGTACATCTTTATTATGCTAACTGTAGTACAATAAGCGAGAAGGAGTAAAGGATTTACTGCAATATAGTAAAAAAACTGTCTTTTGGCTTTTTCCGGTTAAGGGTCACCACAGAGGAACTCCGGTCCACAAATGATTGGCAGTGAATATTTACGGTGCTAAGTTGCCAGCCCAATGCCCAACCTTCAGAGAAGGCACACCCATTCATGCATGCACCTACCTGCATGTCTTTAAATGTCACTTTACTACGGGGAGGACATGCAGGCTCCACACAGAAGGCGCTTCAGCTGAGAATCGAATGGGAGAACTTCTTGCTGTGAGACAACAATGCTAACCGCTGCACCACCATGGTATTTACTGCAATAAAGTATAAACAATAAAAACTGTAATGCAATAAATGGGCAATTAGAGCTGTAGTGCAATAAATGAATAACAGCTATATTGCAATAAACAATTCCAATAAGAATAAGCAAAATGGTGTACAGCAGGATTGTGTTGTCATAACCATTGCAGTAGAGCTGTATGCATTGCTTGTCTATGGTAAGGTCACTGCAGTGAAGTGTAACACTGTAATAGCTGTAGAATGAAAAACAAATGGCCTGCAAACTGTATTTCTCAACTCATAGTATGGTCCGAGGTTGTCTCCAGGCCAATATCAGTCACATAATGCTCTCATTTTCTCCTACTGCAGGAATATGGTTGAGGTAGCCCATGTTATGAACAGATACTGTGTTAAGATTTCACAGACACTTATCAGCAATAACAATAAAGTGTTAAGCAGTGCTGCTGATTGCTAAATAAATCTGTCTAAATATTTCCAATACGGCTGTATTCCTTGCATGTCTGTACTAAGTTGCTGCAGTCAATTGTCACTTTATTTGCAGATGTCCCCTACAGTCACAGCTACTGGGTTATATTCCCATGCCTGCCAACTAAGGTATGATGGCTGACTAGTCTATGTATTGTACACAAACATGCCTGTCAAGTATCATGATTTCTTGTTATGTAATTAAAACTGCCTAATCCATCTGTCATAGGAGTACCAGAAAAATAATTACCTGGAATGCAATATATTCACAAATCCACTTACAGAACACCTTGGTGGTTATATAAGTCCCCATTATGTGAAACTGTTCTTTGTCATTGTGTACCTGCATTTGTTGTGGCTTGGCCCATAGTGACCCATGCTAACAGCCTGAGATATGCTACATCAGCTATAGAACAATTATAGTCACTGTACTCAAAACTGATACTTCACACCTGTAAAGTATTTATTATCAGTGTTTCCAGGGGATATAGTCTGCATTGTTAGTAATGGAACATTTATCTCTCTCTCTCTCTCTCCCCACCCATTTTCTTCATTTTTTTATTTATTATTATGATTTAATATTAACATATTTTGACAAACTAATTATATTTTGGTAAAATGTGATTTATTATTGCTATGTTTTATTATGATTTAATATTAACATACTCTGTTAAACTAACTGTTTTGTTGGCCTTATGATTTAATTCTTACTGGCATCATGGTGTTAACATACTGACTGTTATGTTACTGTTAATGTTGTGTTACATATTAATATGTATTTGGATTAATAAATATGATGTTCCATTCTGTTAATACTAACAATAGTTTGGTTATTACTAACCTTTACTTATTGCTATACCTAATTTACCACATCATGTCAAGGTAGGCCAGTTCCAGATGATCCACCTACCTTTGGCTCCTCCTGCTGTGGCACTGGGTCTTAGGACATTTAAGACCCATATTGGTGGTGGTTCCTCTGCTGCCCCTGCACTACCTGTGGTGTTTGGTAGTACCATCCCACATGACGGGGACGGGCCCCCTTCTAGAAGCAGTGGTGGAGGGGGAGTTGTCACCTGGTCTGAGCTGCCAGTTTTGGTGTGCAGGATAGTCTACCAACTTTTTGATCACCACCTGTGCTGGATTGGCCAACCTGATACCTCACCCTGGTGCCCAGCCTCCATGACTGCCATCACCAGGGCAGTGAAGGAGCAGTGCTGACAGTCCCATAGGTGGGGATGTGAATAATGCTGTTAACTTGTGGAGACACATGGGACTTAGATTCCACAACACCTTCCCTATCCAAGGTGTTCACACCCTCATGTGTCACACACCACCCCTGTTGCCTGTCTTGTCTGTCTGTAAATGCACCCTCACCTACCCAACTTACCTTCCCCACAAGTACCTATGTCCCTTTCACAACATTCCACTCTCACCTTAAAACAAATGGGCACCTGCCCCCCCCCCCCAAAATATTATCCCATACATAGCTATCCATTTCATACACATGTCCACTGGATACACGTAATTTGGTCCAATCGGCTTGACAATGCAGTTATGTTGTCATCACCCCTCTCTCCGGGGTCAGATTTCAAAGTAATGTACAAATTCTACCAAAGTGCACAGTTGTTGCTGTACAAGAAATGGATCACTATGGTTCTTTCCTACACCCTTCCTGCACATCCCTACCTGCCTTTCACTATGTTTCCCTCCTGCTTGCATCCCATGTCACCACTTTTCTATCTTCCCATTTTTCTTTTCTTTTCTTTATATTTTTTTAGCATGAAGCTGAGTGATGTGCCACAATCACATTGACTATATGTGTTTTTTTAAATTGTAATGTACAGTTACAAAATAAACACCTGTTTCATATTTTGAGCCCAAGAGCATCACGCCTACAGACCACTGCATTAACATGCAACACCATACAACTGTTAATTAAAGCAGGTGGTTTAAACAAAACATAGTAATTGCCAGTTACTGTAATTAATCATGTTTCAGTGGAGCTGTGCACTGCACCGTGCTGAGCAAACTTGATCAACAAAGTAATGGAAAAAATGGGCGTGTACCTTGGACTCTGGTGCAATAGTATACAAGCCAAAGACATAATCATGGATGTAAGTGAGGCTAGTGATAGCAGGTAAATGTGCTCTTTTATCAGTGACATGTAGAAAGACAATGTCTAAGGCATTAATGGCAAAATACATGTTCAACTGGGACCCTGGTGCAGAAATACATCCTTATAAAGCCATGCACACACTGATGGGTGTAGAAAATGTTTGCCACAGCCTGTATGTGTGCACATATATCTTGCAAATACACCTGATATAGCAGTGACTCGGTATCTCAGTTGGTTAAATGCCTTGAAAACAATACATGTTGTCACCCATAGTCCAGTGGTATGTAACAGTGGAATTATAGTAATGTGATGCCAGCAAATACTGACTGAGTCATGCACTTGTTATCCACACAATACATATCAAATGAAATGCCTGCATTTGACTGATGGATGTCACAGGCCTGCAGATAGAAACACACTTCACATATCTCTATAGCAAAAATATACGTGCATAAAGTGTCACATCATGCATTAATATGTATTCACAGAGAAATTCAGCTCAGATACTGCAAATGAGGGCCACTAATATTAGAGTGCACCACACAATACTTTCAAACCCACAGTGCCAATTAGCACAGCTGCACACCTAACATACACATTTGAAGTACCTGCTTGTAACATAGACTGCCCTCATACATGCTCCAAATTACTACCAAACTGTAACACATGGCGTGACAGTCACCTAAATGGTGGGCATATTGTTATATTTATCCCCATGTTGCTCAAGGGCACAAAAATCATGTGGCTTAGTATTCTGTTAGTGATACGGTTGCCTAACATACTTACCTTAAACACATGCCTTAATTGGACTGGAAAGGGTAGTCTCACTTTGGCTCTGCCTCTACAACAAGGCTGACACAACTCCCACAGTTACTCCTACAGCTTGCTGTCCTTCAAAGTGTTCACACTCTCTGCCTATGTGTACTACCTGCAGCAGTAGCTTCAGCCTGTAGCACACCCATATCTATATAAAAGTTGCTGATACAGACGTACAGACCTTCACTCTGCAATGAAGTAGTCTCCTCACCCCAGTAATATCCAGCACAGCATATCAGAAAGGGCCCCTAATCTACATGAAGGCCTTATATATTGTACTGTGGTTGCATGTGATTAGCTGATGATAGTGCAAATCAGCTGTGTTAGCTGCAGTTAGCATTTCAGAACCACAGATTGCTTAAGAGGCAATCACCTGCTGATGAGAAGCATGTTAAAAAGGCAATCAGCTAGCTATGGGGAACCACTCTGTATGAGACGTTGCTCAGACAGACCATGTGTATGCAAAGTATTAACACACAGTATTCAGCACATAGCAGAGGAGTACTCTACTATCTCAGGTAGGTAACCATCTTGTTTACATCAGGATGCAGACATCTGACTATGCATACAGGGAATAGGGATTACAGCATTAAGCTTTTCTTAGAACTGTGATAATGACATATCAATGATCTCCAGATTTGTTACACATACAGAGGATGTGCAAGATATCAAGGGTGGAATGTATATTGTCAATGTGGGACACTGAGCTTGGGGAACTCTCGCTTTACAGTAGTTGTATTAGCACACTGCTATTTGTTTGTCACGGTTGGTTTGACATATTATTGGGGGGTTTGCCCCTTGGGAACACACTACAGACTCCAGTGTTAGCTGTATGAACATACAACAGCATCTGTCATGGCACACATGGAAATATCTGACTATCACTAGTATCCTAGTTGTATCCACATGCTTAGTATGTTTGCACACTGTGGAATATGACATGTGTAATCTAGCAGTGGATATTGCCAGCCCTTCTGTCCTTACTGTATCTCTACATAGTGTACATCCATGTATTTGTGCGATCTGACATGTGTTCCCATGTTGTTGTCTTTCAGGGAACATGTATGCAAGATGCCGTGCAGCTTTCACAGATGCAGATAATGAGTTAATACTGGAAGGGCTCCGTCAACACCATGAACTCCTACTGTCCAGGGAGATGCACAACAGGAAACAGTGGGAGGCATTGTGGGCTGACCTTGTCCATGATGTCATTGACAATGGGCATCAGATCAGGAAATATGAGCAGGTTCAACACCACACAATGGACATGATCAATGCCACATGTAGAAGAGCAGCAGATGTAGCTAGGGATTGTGGCACCACCAGTGGAGGCCCTGCAGTGGAACAACTACTCTCCACCACTGAGGAATTCCTAGCAAATCTAGGCACACATGACAGCTCCCAGGCATCCATCACACCCTATGTCATGATGTGGGTGCCACAGTGTCCATGACAGAAGAGCATGCAGGTAAGCTTAGTTTGATCAGCATTGCAATGCTGTAGCATTCAGTGTGTCAGGGTATACATAGTCTTACATGGGTGTCAGGTTTGTCTGCTTTTGGGCGGAGAAGGGTTTCACTCTCTTATGCTCAGATTTTGACACATATAAAAATTAACACAGTAACTACTGTAAATGTGAGATATATGGATTTATTACCTTGTTGTGGTGGAGCATGCAGTGGTACTGACATTACCTCTCCCTCAACTTTTCACAGGTCCGTCAGGTATTGGGTAAGCCTGTGGTCCTGCTCCTGGTAAGCATGTCACTGTTTTGTTATACATGTAGGTTTACAGCAGTATAATCCCTAGTCTGTCATCCTAGGCCTGCTGCTTACATTGCTGTACTGTTGGCATGATTGCAAAATGCACACACATATATTCTGACTGCACACGTTACACTCATACCTATGCCTTGTAGGTCTGACTACACTGATAAATGTGATGGTGTTGTTAGGACATTACAGAGTGTCATATGTGTCAACAGTGTACCTCATTGTTGCCAATTAAATTGCAGTATAAAGAGATGTTATTTTCAATTTACTGCAGCTGTTAGTGGAAGGATTACTCTCCTCATGTCCTACTATATGAGGCTGGGGTTTCAACAGGTCTGTCATAGTGATGACAGTATATAGAGCCTTTCATATATCACAACATAGTACTGAGGAGCATAATAGTGCAGGTATTAATGTACTACTTTTTCCTTTCTTATCACAGGTGACCGGGGGGTTGGTGTCTCTGCCCTACCCAATATTATGTCAGTGTCTCCTCAGACTCTGATAATGGTGGCCACAGTGTGGCACATGTGTGGGTTTGGAAGGCTGAATTTGTCCCAGAGGTTTACATCCCTCTTTTGCCCTCATTGTTATCACACACAGTCAGTATGTCTACACATACCCAATCTCTGGAGGCCACAGATATTGAACAGTCAGAGGGTGGGACCATAGCCAGAGAACTGGTGAGATCCCACACAAGTGGATTGACAGGGGTGTTTGAAGGAAGCCCATTGTCAGTCCACCACCTGTTGCAGGTGTCACATCACGGGTCACTCAACACATGTTTCAGGTCATCATGGAGGCACAGGCATGTTCTGAATGGAACAAAAGAAGTATGCTTAAGGTTATGGATGAAGCAGTCTGACATTCGTGACTGCCTCCACTGCATTGGGGACACCCTGGATCAGTTCACTGATGCAGTGGACAGAAGGTGAGCTGAGACAGTGTCTTTCTTGGACCGCATATTGTCTGTGTTGGAACGTGTGGTTGGAGTCAAGCATTGGACTTGTGGATGTAGGTCAGCAAACCTATCTGCTGAGAATCAATCCGGCCATGCATAATCATGCTCCACTAGTGGCAGTACATCCAGCACTATAGAGTGGAGTGTGCTGTCCACACCATGATGTGGCAGGCCATGAGCTTGTGGTTCTGCGCATTCCCGTGGGGGCTATGTTCCCAGCAGTCAGCAGTCACCGTCAGGTACCTGCACCACTTCTGACCTTGGCCATGAAGGTGCCAATGCAACTCCTGGAGGCATTCAACATGCTCATGCATCCCTAATCTGTGAAAAAGTCTGCTACCCTTGAAAATTGCCATCAGGGTTTTTGAAACTAACACATCTACAAGCTGTGGTGATGAAGTTGACCCATTTACAAATATCCAGTGTCCAGTACAGACAGTTACCAGGTACTAGTTATAATTGTCATGTCTTGCATCCCATTCTGTAACCTGCACATGATGTGTGTCACAGCAGATGTGTGCTTCACATACATAGAAGGCCTGTTTCATGTAGGATGTACTGTCTGGCTTACATACCTGTCTCTCCATCAGGTACTATGTATACCACAGTGATGTTATAGGCATGTAGAACAGGTGAGACATGTGTTAGTCCTGTCATAGATATGCAGGAGGTACACAGTGGGATCTGACAACTCCCTGTATAGAGCCATACACATGCCCTCCAAAGCATTTAGGAGACAGATTGTGAACACATGCCTGTGGACATGCTAATGACCATAAACTCCATACAAATATATATGCAGTATCAATTCCACCATTTAGACCTATGTACCTAGTAAGTAGCACATCAAACGCAACATGTGATGTACATACTCGGGGGTGAAAGAACTGGACTTACAGACCTGGCCACACAAGTATACACCTAATGTGCCTCAGATCACCATGTCTCTACAGTGGTATGGCAGGAATCATATGGCATAGCTGAGGTCACAGTCACCTGTAAGTGACATACTCATAACCCCCAAGTACTCTTTCCTCAGCATGCCAATATCTGAGTGCAATGGCCATTTGTTGATATACTTTTCCAAGCAGTACTGGCAATTGCACACAACAGTATGGTCCCTCACAAGGACACTTCACGTCTTCAGTATGTGTTCAATGGGGATCATCTGCAATGAGTGTCATTGTTGCCTGTGGCATATAGACCTCTCAGAGGTAATCTGTGCCTTGGATATGGGGCAATGTGTGACCTGTCTGATTGCATATGCTGCCTATATGTAGGAGGCATAGTAGATGGATAACTCACTGTAAGGACATTAACACATTATGTGACATTATTACTATATGCTTGTGGGAGAGATTTGTCTAGCAGACTTAAACACACCCTTGAAACAGAACCCTGCCTAATGGCACACAGACCTCATCAGTGCACCTCAGCACATGCCATCTGTATGATTGGCTGGACAACCATCATCTCACCACAGGGTGTCTGCCTGTGTCTCTCTTGGACTAGGGCAATATGTGCTGATCCTGTAACTACTGGTATAAAGATGTCTATGATTGTGAGGGCTGTATGGCCATTATAATAGTGAAGTTCAAATGTCCTAGCATTCCTTAACATGATGTAAAATGCACTAACATTTGTCTAGCAGACTTAAACACACCCTTGAAACAGAACCCTGCCTAATAGCACACAGACCTCATCAGTGCACCTCAGCACATGCCATCTGTATGATTGGCTGGACAACCATCATTTCACCACAGGGTGTCTGCCTGTGTCTCTCTTGGACTAGGGCAATATGTGCTGATCCTGTAACTACGGGTATAAAGATGCCTATGATTGTGAGGGCTGTATGGCCATTATAATAGTGAAGTTCAAATGTCCTAGCATTCCTTAACATGATGTAAAATGCGCTAACAAGCTCACACACAAACATGGCTACATTGAGGCGAACACCATTTCCATTCACTATGTACAGAACATGCCAAGGCACACAAGTAGTGCAAGTTGGCTGTATGTAGATGAGAGCACTTACCTGTGTAATGGTACACATTACAGATCACGGTACATAATGCACACAACATGCATCATGTCTGCTAGTGCTATCAGTGTAGGACATATTATACTTTATGACATCAGCAGGCCTTGTTGTGGTCAGTCCTTTGGGGGCCACATCACACACTATAAATAAAATACAGCAAAACCCTACCTATTTCTAGGTTACCATGGTGATCATATTTATGCCATATGAACACACACACACACACACACACACACACACACACACACACACACACACACACACACACACACACACACACCAAGTAGCCTGGAGTGAGATTGGAACCCCTTCCTATCTAGTCTTATACATTATAGCTCAGAGTACTTATTGCATGAGCCATGGCTTACATCTGATACTACACTATCAGGCCTCATAGAAGAGGGCAGTTTGGAAGCCAGCAGTAAGTTAGAGGACCAAAAAGTTCATAACCATGGCAGGTGGATAGCCCATGAGGGCATGTCAGCTGTTTTGCAAGGGGATATATATACACACACACACAAAGTGGTCTGGAGTAAGATTAGAACCCTTACCTATCTAGTCTTAGACAATGTAGATCACAGTAATTATCGCACTTGCCACAGGTTAAGTCTGTTGTATATATGATTGCAATACTTGTGCATTACACAAACTAGGCTTGTGTTGAACAGCATCTGTGGCCTGCAGAGTGATATTGCCTCATACTGTTATCTGCATCTAATATCATTGCAGTGAGATAACTGTTATTATCCTATCTATATGTCTACAGTTAACAGTATGGCCATATGTGGCTGTTTGCACTTAGATTGGGAACGTTGTGGGCAGGAACAATGTGCCCTTTCCATGCGTGCATTGACAACATTATACATTACACCACCTGCTCACCTGTGTCTGTCTACGTGGTGACATCCAGCAGGCACAGGTGTCTGTAGGTAAGTGTATTATGTACTGTTGCGCCCTTAGTTTGGATCCTTTGAGCAACAGCATGGATGTGTTATAGTGCAGATTTACACACCATTATTAGGGTATGTAGGACAATACAGAGATCCACACACATATTTATGTATATAACAGGGATGTTTATATAAATGTAGCCGTGTATGTGTTTGATATGTGTTATGTAGATATATGGGGAGAGTCTATGCATCATTTTAATATAGATATAGCTATATATATATATCAGAATGGGTCTACTTTCATAGACCGAAGCGCCACGTCACCGACACCCGGAAGACCGAGACGGAACGACCGAACAGGTAGGTTACCGAAAACGCGATATCCCGACAGCTGAGAGACCGACAACGGCAGCGTGTGAGCGCGATACGGTAAGTGTGCGAAAATGAAAGATTTAGGATTGGGGAGCGGACAGGTAAGTGTACGATAGTGAGGGATTTTAGGTTAGGGTGTGGAAAAGGTGAGTGTGCGGTGGTGTCGGACTAAGGGTTCCGGTGAGGTAAGTGTGTGGAAGTGACGTAGAGCAGTGTAGGGAAGTGTTAAGTGTGTCAGGGTTAGAATGCGGGTGGAGTGAGTGTGCGATAGTGACGGGCTGAATGTTTTAGGGTGGGTTAAGTGAGTTAGGGTTAGGGTGCAGGTAGGGTAAGTGTGCGATAGTGATGGTGTTGAGGTTTAGGGGTGTGTTAAGTGAGTTAGGGTTAGGGTGCGGGTTGGGTAAGTGTGCGGTAGTGTCGGACGTTAGGGTTAGGGTTTAGGTTAAGGTTAGTGGATATGTTGTTGTGTGTAATGTGTAGTTGACGTTTTTTGTGTCGGTGTTGTGGTGTTCGGTATTATGAGTTGTTGGTGTGGTGTGTTTTCGGTTGTTTGGGGTCGGTAACTTGTGTGTCGGCGATTCGTACATTCGGTCTATGAAAGTAGACCCATCAGAATATATCTATTTGACACTACAAAGAGACAGATATACTATGATTGTGAGAGAGAGATAGTGACAGATGGATATGTATACATATATGTCTGTATGTATAGACATATCTATACATAACATGTCAGTTTGATGAAGGGGCAACAGAATTGAGCTCATTTTAACTAAGTACAGGGGCATTTCCAGTGGGACTGTCAGTACTTATAAACTGACTCCAGGTCACAACTACCTGTACTCCAGTCTGGCATTTTTTGTATTCCAGACAATGACATCTGTCCCTCTTTCTGCAGTATTGCACTTCACTCATAATGTCTATGGCATTCCTCAGCTGTACTGATTCATAATGTTACACTACACACAGACTGACAGTCTAGGAAAACACCAACACAATAATACGTCATATAAAACAGGTGTGACTACTTTCAGATTACAACCATCAATACCATCATCCATGCTAACTTCCCTAATCCACTGAGCCACACAGGCTGCCAGACAAAGAAGAGTCATTCATCACATAAACAAGAGCATAAATATGTACATTGTTATTCCTGCATAATGTGTGAAATACAGTGTGTGACTGGGTTCTATGTTATAGCCCTGATATTGCCTGGACTACTGATATACCATTGCTGACTTACTGTTAAAGCAGTTGTATGGGAACACTGCTGTGTTGGTGGTGGAGGAACAACAGCACATGATCTACTGGGATAGACAGTAGTCCAAATATTATGTGACCCCACTGTTTAACATATCCCTTAACTGATGTAGTGAATATTCCAACCATGAGGCCTAGTGATTATTGGGGAACACATACTATTGGACTGGGTATCTGTAGTCCCATGTGGATGTTAATTCTGTCCACATAGCCCACTATATTTCCTTATATAAATGCAGCAGATCCATGCATATGATACCATATTATAGTAATCCTTACAAGTAGTGTGTAGGTTAGAGACTTAACTTGGGAATCCAATGGTTGACAGAACTGTAGTTCAGAGCTGACTCTGTGTGATGCAAGCAGTACACAGCCAATACATAAATAGGTGCAGGTTGTGGGGGTTGCCTGGCATCAACAATTTTAATATAAATATGTGAGTAGGAGTAAGGTGTCATCCCTAGGGCCGTAAGTTGTCAGTGAATGTGCTATGTGTTGTCTCTTAGCCAATGCCAGGGAGTACTTGGCATGCCTACATCTGCCTACAGGAACATCATCATGGGGTTCCTTCTCCACGTCCTCCTGTGACTGCGGCTGTGGTGACCTAGGCAATGGTGGGGGGCTGTGTATCCCTTCCCTTTGCTGATCTTGCTGCAGCTATTTCTGCAGGATCATATTGTGTAGCATGGCATATACTGTGAACATATGTGCACATGTGACTAGAGAGTACTGCAGGGCTCCACCAGATATATCAGGGTACCAAAACCATGACTTCAGAAGCCCAAACACATGCTCTAGGATGATTCTAGTTTCTGAGTATGCCTCATTATGGTGTTCTTCAGTGGGTGTTTGTGTGCATTTCTGATGGGTGTCATCATCCATGATTCCAGTGCATAGCCAGCATACCCCAGTAACTGGTCATGTGGGATGTCTCCCCTATCAAACATCTGGTACAGCTGTGATGCATGCCAGATGTGGGAGTTGCAATAACTGTCAGGGCTGCTGTCACACACATTCATGATAATCGCCTGGGCATTGCACACAACATGGCAGTTGATGGAGTGGTATCCCTTGCAGATGACATAGATTCTACCCACCTCACTGAGTGGTGACTTGATGTGCACATGAGTGCAACCTCTAGCACCCAGTACCTCAGGGCAGTGTGCTACATGGTAGAAGTGATGCATATTGCTGGCCCTCACCTCAGGGGTGAGGGGAAAAGAAATGTGCTCACTGGCATGTGGTAGCATGGCATCTAGGAACTGGCGGAGTACACTGGATGTTGATGCCTGTGAGACCCCAATCATGTCCCCAGCTGGTCTTTGGAAGGTACCTGTAGTTAGTATACTAAAGGCTACACATACCTTTGTTTCCTCTGGGATGGGTTCCCCTCTGTTATCTCTGGGTCTGAGCTGAGGGAGGCAGAGATTGGTGAGTTATTGTAGTATGTCCCTGTCCACCTTGTAGCGCTCTACAATCTCCAGCTCATGTAGTTCCTGGAAAGTTACCCTGGGCCTGAACATTCTTCTCCTTCTCTGTCAAGGCCTATTGTCAGCAGCAGCATTGACTTCTGCATCTAGCACATACAGATGTAGCAGACCTGCAGCAGTCCCTAGCATTATCTCAGTTAAAATTCCCAAGTCTTTTCTCCAATGGTGAAAAGTATGGGGGAAAAATCAGGCTGTAGGGTGTATTCATACTTTATAGTGCTCTGCTGTAGGTGCTGACTATGTGCTTGCTTCCTATGATGCATTCCACCTGCCTAGTATATTATTAACATCATTTAATGGCCCTAGTTTAAGTTAAATAGGGTCAAAACTAATTAATATGTCATTGGCTTTCAGATAGACTCTCCACTGTGGCACGCCAGGCTAACGCATGCCCCATAAGTATGCAAAGCTTAGCACCTAGTGTACATACCTCTCCAGACTTCCATGTTCAACATAGTGGCTTGCTTGGCAAACACATGGAAACATGTGCCCCTTAGCTAAATAAATCTTAGAAGTTAATGCACCCCCCCCCCCCGAAAGGACATGCTCAGCATGGTGACACACTGCACAAACAAGTGCAGCTAAGCCGAAATAACTTAGAAGTCATTGGACACACCCTCCCCTGATGTCAGCAACCTCCTCTGTAAACCCCAACATGATGCTCTGCTTACATGAAGGGGACATGCTGACATGATTACCCATTTATGCTATTCAGTATCTCCACCTCATTTGTACAGGGATCCATGCTCACAGCCTGGAAATTACACGCTTAATATCCCTACCACATTCACAACAGAAGCAATGTACCATTCTAGGTACTCCACACAAGGTCCTCCAATACATTTCTGTCACATAATATTTTGTTTTTTTCCAATTTTTTATTTATTTTTTTTTTTATAAAACATGTTTGCAAACTGCAGCACACCATGCAAACATGCCCAGATTATTAAAAAAATAATAATTTAACTTATTTCCTTTAATGTTTCAGACACACAGGAGGATGCTTTCATTCATATCTGTATGTGGTATGCCATTTCTGTCCTTTTTGTATGTCTACACTCCTGTACATGGAATTTTTCCATTTACACTACAGACACTGGCACTGGGTCTGAAGATCTGCCTATCTGCTTGCTCGATCTCTCTACCTGACTCATTTGCATGACATTCACCTGCTTATGAGGTGATTTGCATGCCACAGAACTTCCTGTATTGGCATGTGGATGTTGTGTGCTACTCAGCAGTGTTTACTGAATCTAAAACCTGCTTACTTTCATATGAGCAGCGTGACGAGATGCTTACACAGTAAAAACATTGTGTAGGCTTTATTAAATTCCCCTAGGAAACATAATTTTTTAGCAGTAAGGAAATAAAGAAGGGAGAGTAAGCAGGTATAAGGAATGAAAGGGTATTTATTCATTTAGGGATATGGATTACTTTGGTTTGGAGCAAGAATAGAGACAAATATTAGCTAGGATATCAATTATATATATATATATATATATATATATATATATATATATATATATATATATATATATATATATATATGGTTCTACCTGACTTCACACGTGCAGCAGAAGACCCGACATCAATCTCGAGCCCAGCGAAAGTGAAAAGAGAAGAAAGAATGATGTATAAAGCAGTGGCAGAACATCGACAATGCAGAAGACCGACATGACGGGACCCAAACAGGATGCCGATGCCTACGGGGGCTGTGTGAGTATGGCTGCGGTAGTGTGAGGACGTTAGGAGATGGGCAAGTGTGAGATTGGCCGGTCTGTGGGGATAGGGGTGGGGGGGGGTTAAGTTAAGAGGTTAGGGGTTAAGGGGGTAGGGGGGGGAGTTAGAGTTAGGTAGGGTTAGAGAGGGGTTGGGTTTGGAGTTAGGAGGAGGAGAGGGGGGTGGAGTGTGAGGGGGTTTAGGTTTAGGAGCCGGTGGGGGAGCGATAGGTTAAGAGTTGGGAGGTAGAGGCGTAGGGTTAGGGGAAGCGTGTATGGTAGGAGTGGTACGTTGATGTATTTTGTGTGTGTGGTGTGTGGGTTTGTTGTGTGTTTGTTGTGTGTTGTGTGTGTGGTTGTTGTGTGTGGTTTGTGTTGTTTTGTGGTGATTGGGGTTTTTGTGTGTTGTGTGGTGGTTGTTTTTTGTGGTTGTGCGTGTGTTGGTGTGTTTTCGTGTATGTGTGTGTGTGTCGGTGGTGTGTGTCGTTCGTGTGTATATATATATATATATATATATATATGGATGTAGGACGTTTGATCAAATGGTCAAACGTCTGAATCCATAACCACCGAACACACTTTAACGAAAGCGCTTTTATCAAAAAAGTTCTTTTGTTAAAGCGTGTTACTAGAGAAAAAAAAAAAACACTACATTAATGTT
The DNA here is from genome assembly GCF_019279795.1 of Protopterus annectens. Classification (NCBI taxonomy): domain Eukaryota; kingdom Metazoa; phylum Chordata; order Ceratodontiformes; family Protopteridae; genus Protopterus; species Protopterus annectens. The sequence goes on from NC_056726.1 coordinate 1,912,415,535, forward strand.
TTAGTAGGGGGGTTGTGCCCCCCACACCCCCCCACTTTAATATTCTTCCTCCAAGACCGCACTACTTTATTACAACCTTATCCGCACTGTAGTACGGACTCAGCAACAGGCATACTTATGCGAAAGTGCTTCTTCGGTGAAAAGCAGTTTCGCGTAAGTATGGCCCGGCCGTTTGGGTTTCGGACTTTTGATCATTCAATCAAAAGTCCTAGACCCATATATATATATATATATATATATATATATATATATATATATATATATATATATATATATATATATATATATATATATATATATATATATATATATATACATATATATATATATACATATATATATATGTGTGTATATATATGTGTATATATATATATATGTATATATAAAATGCTTGTTAGACTTCCTGCATAACCAGTGATAAGTGGGGGTAGTTCACTTCATTGATATTCAGTATCTGCCTTATATAAGTGGTACATTTTGGATTATTTTCTGCTTAAACTCTGCGCTTTGGCCAGCTAAGACCTACATGCAATCAACTGGACATATAAGTGAATTTAAGTAAATCTTTATCTGCACTTTTTTCAAATAATACAGCATTTAAATTGATTTATTTGTGTTGAATTGAATACTATCTGGCTGGAAGTTGTGGCTCCCTCCCTGCTTTTTTTTTGGTGTTAATCTTGGTGGCTTTGAAACTGCCCACCCCTCTTGTAAATTTGCATTTGGATACTCCTCTTGGGCCCATCTCATTTGCTCACTAAAAAAAAAAAAATTGCACTTTATTCATCTGCTTTTACTATATTTGTGTTTCTTCCTACTTTATTACTTTATTTTGCTTTTGTGTCATCTTAAAAGTACTCAATTGTATTTATTACTGCTTGGTGTAACAATCATTCTAAGCCTTTTGGTTTAAGCACTTGGGCTTCAGAACAGTTGTTTTACCTTAAGAAGGTTTGTGGTCTGCACTGTTGTGGCAGGACAGGTAGCTTCCATCCTAAGTTAGAAACTGCTGATTGAAGGCTCATTGTCTGTTATTCTAAAAGTGTATTAGTTCTGGTTTAAGCAATTGAGCTTCAGGGCCAGTTATTTTACATTAAGAAGGTTTGTGGTCTGCAGGAAGGTCTGCAGAAAGTTTGTGGTCTGCACTCTTGTGGGAGGAGAGGCTGGATTCTGCCCTTCTGAGCTGGGAATTTCTAGTTAAAGGCTTATCGTGCCTGCATATTTTAACTGTTTCTTACTGAAATTGGTGCGCCTTGTTTGCTGTAGCATAGACTTGATCCAGGCCTGCTGAATCTAGCTTTGTTTGTATAACTTGAGCACTAATCCAGGCCTTTTTTTTTTGGAGAAGGTTCCCCTGCACCCCAGTGGCAGGAGTGTCCAGTTAGAACTTGTCTGATTGAAGACTACAGGAACAGGGCTCATTTTTGAGATTTTTATACTGGTTAATTGGGTAATTTGTTTAAAAGCCTTTTCTGTTTGCTTGTAGTCATCTAAAGCTGTTTTAAGTGTATTTGTTACTGTTTGTAGTCGTTTAAAGCTTTTAAGTGTATTTTTTACTGTTTTTGCCTTATCTTTAAAAAAATGTCCTTGTTTCCCACCTTTCTAAGCTAGTATAATCCAGTTTTCAGGCTAGTGCTGAATTCATGGCTGTGTTACAATTTTCTGAGTTGCCCACTTGGATAGAAGGAGGTTTCTCTGTTCACCTGTGAGAGAAGGAGCTTTGAGCAGCCATCTGTCCCTGGAGGAGTGGTTCCAGCCCAGATGTTAGTAGTTTATAGGCCATTTTGTGCAAATTTCAATCTCTTTCATTTCCCTGCTGTAAAAAACGTGTTTGCACAGTTTTGCATGTCTGGGCAGCGCCGGTTAGCTAGGGCTAAATTTATCCCAGCTCCACCAAGTCTCCTCTTCAGTTTTTCCCTTGAAAGTAGTCTAACTCTCAACCTAAGCACTTAAAAAGCATCCTACAGTCCAGCACTTGCTCAGACCTAATAGCAAGCACTAATATACCCTGACACTTGATTGCCCAGCAGGGCAAGGCTCATTATTCATCCCTCACCAACCAAGCAAATAAGCAGCTCACCCTACTATTCAGGCATGACCAAAAGGCAATTTCAGGTATACTCTCCAGTCCAGCTGGTGACCCTGGGTATCCTGAGGCAATGTTACAACTGCCTCATGTACACAGACAACCCTCTCCTCCTACCACAAAACATTAACATATGCGAGAGATGCAATTATATAGCTAAATTGGAGGCTAAGCTCTCTCCACCCAAGACTGGAACAGGCAGTCATAAGGAGAAGGTTAACACTTGCACCACACCTCCAGCCTCACATAGACATACTAAACCAGCACTGGCAAAAAATACACATAGATACACAAAATCATACTTGGAGGCTCTAAATAAAAACCTGCAAAAGCATCAGAGACCTCCAAAGCAGGCACCCAAAAAACCTACTCCTCCCGTCACAAACCAGACAACACATAAAACACAAAATCAGTGTGCCGCACAATCACAGCACTTAAGGCAAAATAACATACCTAACACACTAGTAATAGGCGACACTATAGTCAGGCACATTATCATCCCACTCACTAGGCTGGACATGAGAAGGTTACTGTTAGCTGCCTGTCGGGAGCCAGAATCCGCCACATAACACTCAGGTCACTCCTGAACAAGTACAAATATAACTGTCATTGTTCATGTTGGTGTGAATGACCTGAGATGTACCTCGCTGAACTACATAAAAAAGAGACATGGAAGAGCTCTCTGATCATGTAGCCCAGGAGAGTATGACCCTGACCCTGAGTAGCATCCTGCCCTCACCAAGAATGATACCGCAGTATAAAGAAAAAAAATGATCAATTTCAACAATTGACTAAGCTTCTGGTGTCATTCAAAGGGGATCCAGTGTCTGTCAGCCTGGGACGACATGCTCAACAAGCCTCGTTGCTTCGCAAGAGATGGCTTGCACCTGTCACCCCTAGGCTTTTGAATACTGGCCGAGGCTCTTGCTGCTCCCATACTGCCTTTTTTAGGCAAGGCTCAAAAGTCAAACCCACCTCCGTAAACAGCACAAATAAAAAAATGAGGGCTGTGCTACTCAACGCCAGGAGTTTAAATCTCAAAAATGCACCCGCTCGAAGCACTCGTCAGTATGGAGAACATGGACATCTGTGCAGTAACAGAAACCTTGTTCAAGGCTCCTCAGAGCACCCCAGCACTACTGGGCTACAACTCATACCACACATTTCAGCCACAGAACATGGACCAAAACACAAAAGGAGGGGTTGTATCCATATTCATCAAGGATACTTACACCTCCAGGTTAGTGGCACAGCATGATACCTCCGAGATCATCCATGTGCAACTAACATCAGGCAAAGCTGCAGTGCAAATTGGGGCCTGCTACAGATCACGTTCCGTGACCCAGGATCATCACTCCACCTTTCTGGAGACATTGGAAAAAATGAAGGTCCTACCGAACACCCTGATATTGGGCGATTTTAATTACCCTACCGTTAACTGGGAAAACTACTCAAGTACAAACTCCCAGGTCCAGCACTTCCTGGAATTTGTCATCTCAAATGCCCTGGATCAGCTGGTAAACTCCCCTACCAGAGGTGAAAACATATTGGACCTGGTCATCACCAACATGGGCGACAGGTGTTCCACACCAGAGGTCAACCCATCACTGATTAGATCAGACCATAAACTAATCACTCTGGATGTCCACACCACAACACCACCTCCAACCAAGGAAACCACAGTGAAAAAATTTTCTATAGCAAACTTCACCTTACTTAAGACAGAGGTGGTAAGTTTCACAGTCCCCACGCTAAAGGATAGCAGTATCCAAGATGCAGGATCCTTTACAAATGCACTCTATGAGCACCTACAAGGATGCATCGATCATGCCATCCCTAGTAAAACCAAGACTCACTCCCCTAAGAGAAGGAAACCAGTCTGATGGACCCCTGCCATAAACAGGCTATACGATAGAAGGAGGAAACTAGTTTAAAATAAAAGCAAATCCCAAAAAGGAAAGACATCCCTGATCAGTATCAGTAAGAAACTAAGGTCCTTCATAAAATCCTCCAAAGCTAACTTCAAAAGAAAAACAGCCAAGGATTCAAAAGATAACCACAAAGCCTTCTTTAGCTATGTCAAAAATCTAAGTGGCAACTCGCAGATATCCTCTGAGCTAGTGCAACATAGCATAAAATATACTGAACCCACTGATATTGCCAACATCCTGGCAGATAGATTCAGTGCAAACTTCACCCCCCTCTCACCCCCAAAAGGGCCCACAACAATACCGGAAAAGTGTAGTGTCCTGGAAATCGCAGACACACTGGTGAAAACAGCCCTTTCAAAAGCCAAAAGCACAGCGTCAATGGGGCCAGATGGTGCCCCAGACTGCGTCTTGCACGAACTACAGAATGAACTAACCCCCCACCTAAACACACTATTCAACCTCAGCCTCTCCACAGGCTATGTGCCCATAGAATGATGCACAGCAACAGTTACTCCACTCCACAAAAGAGGGGCCACAACTGACCCTGGTAATTATTGCCCCATAAGCCTGACTAGCCTGGTCTGCAAGGCTGTGGAGGGCATCATCATGGAACTCATTAAAGACATTGGGAACCTCCAAACACTTGACCCAACCCAGTTCGGCTTTGTTAAGGGCAAATCATGCCTACTAAACCTGGTTGACTTCTTCGAGACAGTCACCAAGGCCATAGATGAGGGGAAGGTAGTTTACACAGCCTACCTTGACCTTGCCAAGGCTTTTGAGACCATTCTCCACTAGGAATTATAGAAAAACTCACCAGCCTGAACATAAACCTCTGCATCACGAGATGGGTTGCCAACTGGCTTACAGACAGAACTCACACGGTAAGAATAGTGGGCTCCAGGTCCGACTCTAAAACAGTCACAAGTGGTGTCCCACAAGGCTTGGTCCTGGGACCCCTACTGTTTGGCATATACTTCTCAGAAGTACAGGCAAACACAGGAGGACTATGGCTAACCAAGTTTACCGATGACTGCAAACTGGGAGCCATAATTGACTCTCTGGCTGACACGGACATTCTCCAAAAGGGCCTTACTGAGATGGACACCTGGTGTCAAAGTCATGGTCTCAAGCTAAATACCAAAAAATGAATAGTCATCCCATTTGGGAAAAACAAAACACCCACAAATTACCACATAGGTGGCAGCCCCCTTAATATAGAAGAGGTAATAAGAGATCCGGGGACCCACGTAGATAGTAATCTCTCCTTTGACAATCATATTGCCAAAGTAGTTAGGAAATCCTTCTATGTAGCCCATCTAATTACTAAAGGGTTCGCATCTAGAAATAAAGAGGTTATAGTGCCCCTCTACTCGTCACTCATCAGACCCATCATAGAGTACAATGCCCCATTTGGATGTACCTCACAAGACACTTCCAACAGCTGGAAAGACCACAAAAGTACCTCACCAAGAGGATTACTGGCCTCAAACATATGTTCTATGCAGCCCCACTGGAAAAACTCCAGCTGTACTCAGTGGCATATCGCTTACTCAGAGGTGATCTCTGCCTGACTTATAAAGCCATGTCCAACTCAGAATTGATGGACATGCTCCACCTAAAGAAATCCAAGTCACTGTGAGCCACTCACTCTAGTGAGCTAAACCTTGCCACAACAATAAATAGAACATGCTGGAGGGATAGATTCCTGTCACAGAGACTCCCCATGCTTTGGAACAAAATTCTTAACTACATTAGGCAGAGCCCCTCACTAACACTCTTGAAGAAAAACCTTGACGAGTGACCCCTGGGATCACTTAATTGGCTCTTCTTGACAGAGGCTCAGTTAATGAATCAATGGGGGCAGCGAAAGCTGACACACTCTGGCTAGGCTTATAAATGCCCTTGGGCAGATAGCCTAGTACCTACCTATGAACATATATACATATATATATATATATATATATATATATATATATATATATATATATACACATATATGTGTGTGTGTGTGTGTGTGTGTGTGTGTGTGTGTGTGTGTGTGTGTGCATGTAGGATATGGCCAAGATAAGTTTTGCTGCATGTCATGTGGGTCTGCAGGAACACAACCAAAGCACTTGTGCTAGCACTGTGCTCTGGTATATTGGGCATATGTGAGCTTTGCATGGTAGAAGATTCAGTTCACCATTGCCACCTGACCACGAGAACTACCTCTGCCAGTATTTGCATTACTAGTTCCATGACCCTGGATACAAGTCAGGGTGCTTCCTGAAAAAGAACAATGTCTGCTGGATGAGCTATCATCATGACCTGTGACTACCACATCTGAGTGTGGACACCTCAATCACTGATTGTCATGGAAGTAGTGCCACTATTGGGGTGGGATCAGGCACAGACTCATCAGCTAACACCTGACAATTTATTGGCTCTCCAGCCATATGGATGCTGACCCTCCCCTACCAGACATTCCATTACAGACTTTACATGATCCAGTGTGTCATTCTTCTGGTCCAAGGAGTCACCCACATGATTTAGGCAGTCTCACACATCAGAATGACAACATGCAGTAGTCTGACTTTCTTTTCTGAGGTTCTGGTAAAACATGTATGTGCCTCCATGACTGCACATATATTGCATGGCACCTACTGACACATTAACATCAGGGAAGCGAGGAAAGCATAAATCTTCCAAGCACCTCTACTGAAACCCCTGTATGGTATTTCATCCTCATTATGGCTAGGTGGAGAATGTGCCAGCTCTGCAACTGTAGTAATCACACTACCCTGATCAGCTGTGTCACCCTAAACCTGTCCTATCTCAAATGGCTATGTGTCATGGGTACATATATATATATATATATATATATATATATATATATATATATATATATAGGCATACTGACTGTGTCCAAACTCTCACAGGGGGTGTAAGAGCCACAGCCTCAGTGTTAGGCTCACTCTCTAAACCCCAGATTGTGCCTCTTCATTGCTGCCATCATCGTCAGATGCTACTGATACTCAAACATCAGGTGGTATGCATTCTGCACTGCTGCTGGCAAGCTCACTAGTGATGAAAGATAATTTACAGCATACCTGAAGCTTCACCAACAGATGCCCTTTGGTCTTCCACCTCTGCATCTGTGTCCAGCACTACACTAGAAACCCCTGATAAGCTGTCCAGATCCCTTAAAGTACACAGGAACTCCTCTGTCTCAGTGAGTGGTGGTTTTGTAGCAGGACCACCATCAGTAGATCCTCATTTCCATGCTATAGCACTGGCTCTATTCTTTGCCCTGGTGATTAGTCACTGGCCTGATGCCTGATGTGTTTGTGCTCACAGCCATGACCACCTACAGCACTGACATCATCAACCACCTGTAGCCAGATATGGCCATGGAATGGTTTGTCAACTAAGACTCTTTGTAAAATGTGTGATTCATGTCAACATAGAGCCAGCACCACTATCTTATTCTCTGCATCTGAGAACGCAGGCTTATGCAGGCCAGATTGTTTGGAACCATACCTCTGTATGGGAGGGCAAAAACAGAAAAAAACATATGTATCAGAAAAAGAATAACTGTCAGCAAAACCAATATGCATTAATGTAGGCATCATTAACAAAATTTAAATAACTGATCTATAAGAATACACACATGCAATACATTACTGTAATCACCTCCCAGCAATCAATGCAATGAAAAACCTAAGGATTAAAAAATGTGTAACTCTGGAATAGATAGCAACATTAACAATGTGCATGAAATGAAAATGTTACCATTTGGAACTCACCGGTATTTTCCAAGTTCTGGGTAGAGAAGGACCCGAGTATATCCGTTACAGTTATGCAAGAATCTTTTAAGTTAAGCTCTAAATATATCCCTTTCAAAAAACTGGCCTATACGCAACTTATGATTGTAAATAATGCATATTTAACCCCAGCAATTATTAATAAATTTGAACCTAACTCACCAGCCTCTTGCTCATTTTGTAAGAAACATGTAGCTGACATATACCATATCTTTTGGAGTTGTAAATGTGTGTACAGACTGTGGTGTGCCCTAAGAGTGATCCTGGGAAAGATGGGTTACGAGAAATCAACACTTTCATGGCAGTATGCTCTACTACATATACCTCCAGCTGGTATTTCTAAGTCTCAACATAGGGTGTTGATTTCCATATTCATTTTTATTAAATATTATATCTCTCTCCATTGGAAGAACCAAACAATAATGTCATGGGTAGGTTTAAAAGAATTAGTTTTTAGACATATAAAGGCTCAGAAATTCCTCTTTTATAAAGGGAATCGTAAGTACCATTCTGAAGACTTTTGGAATTCATTTTTTGCACATTTAGTAACCTGAAATGCTATGTCGTAATTTTTCTATGTATCCTGCATTCACTTTTAGATCATTGCATTTATAATGGTTGTTGTATTTGGGCTATGAACAATTGTATATAATTGTTTTCTTTGTTAACTTGTGGTGTGTGAATTTTATGTGTTTTTGTTTGTTATGTGTGTTTTTGAAAAAGAATTATAATAAAAATAATTTAAAAAATAAAGAAAATGTTACCATTTGGGATAAGTTGTGTTTATGTCAGGCATACATCACTGGCTTAACACAGTTTTCGGTCTAAAATGTAACATTCAGATTGCTACTAGTCATCTAAAAAACTCCCCCATCTGTTCACATCCTCAAAAAATGTTGCTGTAAAGGCACGTGACATTAGATCAGAATTCTTCAAATAACTGCTATACTTTCTATACCAACACAAATAGACAAACTGCAGATATGACACAGTGATCTGAAATGCAAGCCATCCCAACTGTTTAAATAGTAATTGTAAAGAAGCATCACATACCTTGGCAGGATTTGTATGAAAATCCAACAAAAGTAATGCAATTTCAGCAGCCAAACGGCAATATCTTAAGGTGGCGAATCCAAACAATCACTCTTACTACAAAGCAAGTGCCTTGGCACCAGGTTGTGTTTATATAGTTCAGATTTACCCCCATAGACATGGGGAATATGTAAATCAGGTATCAGCTAATTATCATTCATGACTCACACAATCTGCTCAAAGTGCTGGTCAGGTAAACATCTTATGAGGACCTACATGATGCTGTGCACACTTCCTGACAGCAGAAAAGTGAGTATTGAAAAGTGGGGCTTGTTAAGGGTTTACAAGTGTGTCTCATTAGCAATATTGCAAGAATAAAGTTTCACACAAAACCACAGCTAGTAACAGGCAGAAAGGCAAAGCTCAGCAGCTGTAAAATCCACAGGTTTTATTAAAAGTTAGCACTTTTGCAGTGTTCACCACCACTTCGTCAGACAAAAAAGTAAAGCAAATGAACTTCTTTTATACTAAATTTTAGTATCAATTAACATGACAATGCAGAATCCTAATTGATCCACAAGGCATTTACTTTTAAAGCAACTGCATCTAAAGACAGCACATAAAAATTAGCAAGTAAAAACAAAAATGCAGAATAATACATTTATCTATTTTTCTTTGCCTTTAATATTGGTTTTAGGGGTACATGGTCATTCAGACCCATTCCCCTATGTGCTCCTAACCTTAAAATCCACTGTAATTCTGCATTTTCTGTCATGTTTACTAAGCCCCCCCACACACACTCTCAGTTGCAACTTGCACATTTTGGAATACAAATGTATGTGTGTTGCTTTGCTAAAGCACTACAGTCATTCCCTCTTCTCGTACAATACAAATAATCCCACACTATCTTTTTCAATTTCCGGTTAGTTTTACCTATGTAAAATTTGAAGCACAAAACGTGCTGCATAAATAACATTCTGTGTATTGTAGTCTCCTGAAACCCTAAGTTTCCATAAATAGCCTGTCTCTGGATGCTTAAAATACATAGACTGATCAATATAATCACATTATGCACATTCCTGACATTTACGTGTACCCCATTGTCTTGTCCCTAAATAATGATATAATCTAGGATAATATAAATGTTGTTTAAGGTTCTTTTTGTTTTTATACATGAAAATAGGCTGTTAGCCTACCAGCTCTTTTACCTTCTCATCAGTGTGTAAGATATGCCAGTTACTTCTGACCACTTCCCTAATCCTATTCACTCTGATGTGCAGGTAATAACCATGGGCATTTTCACAGAACTACTTTCAATGTACTTAACTGTATAATTTCATTGTAAAAAATAGGGCTTGGCCCACCCTCCTCTTTCCTTATTTGTTTTACTATATGCCTTGTCAATTTCCACACATGTCCATACCCTCTACCCATAAAGTCATCCTGTAGATGGCATAGTGCCTCACGAAAGTCTTTGTCATCACAGGATAAACCTGAGGTCCTCATACCTTGTCCCTTAATGATGTTACTAAAAATGTGTTGTGGATGCATACTTTCTCTCTGCAAATACATGAGACAATGACATTCTTTCCTATGAATGCTGGTGGTTAGGCCCATTCCTTGTTTAGCTATAGTTGCATCCAGAAAATCTATTTTACTCATGGATTTGTTTAGGGTGAATTTAAGAAAGTTACTGCTGATGTTCAAATATCGGGTATAAAGTTCTCATGTGCTCATGCTGAATGTAGATGTGAAGCTGATGTCTCTTACCTATCCCCTGTCATGTCTATCATGGTGTCCCTCAACATTTTGTGTCCTTCATCATCCTTGTGTCTCTTGTATGTTCTGGTTTTATATTCTTGCAACCTAACCTAGCTGACTACCTTACCATAGTATTCCTAGCCACCTTCCCAATGGTCTGCTACAAAAACTGAAAAACTGGCACATGTCCCACAAAAAATGTCCTATATATAGCTGTTCACTTTGGCCATAGTCTGCTTGACACATTTGTTTTGTTCTATTGGCCATGCAACAATATTCAGTTGTAGTGACTATTTAAATTCATGAAATGCTGGATAAAAATATGCATTTATCTTGTGAAGAACTGGATATCTATGGTGCTCTCCCACCACCATCCTGCACATTCCTTTATTCTTCCCCCTATGTCCTACCCTCTGCTTGCCCCCCCCCACAATTTTTATCACTGCCCTATCAAACTTTATTATACACATTTAGTCCAGTCAAAAGATGGAATCACACACAATACACATGGCCAGAGATGGCCCATGAAAAACACTTCCATTTTTGTCATTAGTATCTGCGTACCACTTGGCATTAAGCACTAATGATGAGTGACAGTAAATGGCATTTCATGTCCTATTAATAAATCTGAGGAATTTATTTCTGTCTACACTACTATGGTTATCTTCATGCAAATGTGCTTAGCCTTGCTTTGCTATATAATTGCATACTGAAAGCATTCTTGTGAGACAGTTACTCGTATACCTTTATTAGGCTGATGAGTATAATGTACACCTAATGGGATGCTACTGTTGTCATTACTTTGATGAGACTTGATGCCTACATTCTTCATGTTTCAATCATTTGTCACTGTCCTTTCAAATGTGTGATTTTAAATTTGTGAAGTATGACTTCCTATGTGATGTGGTCAGATAATGCTCAGGTCTGTAAACTGCAAAGTTTCAAGGGTTTGAATCCACAAATATGTGAAACATATCCCGGGATCCATGAAGCTTGGCGCAAGGCCGGCATTAGGCTTGGGCCGACCGTGTGGCGTGAAGATGGTGCAGTAGTGCCAAATGCATATTAATGAAGGCGCGCTGCCACCACAGACATGTGCATAGGAAATGAGTGCGAGTGCATAGGGTGTGTCGAAGTGCCGCAAAGAGGCGTGGAAATGTCAGCTGTCAATGTGCAACCTAAAATGCTTGCATATAACAATTTGCATGCAATAGTAATCACATCTGTCAGTGTCCGTGGATACTGAAACGTATGCAAAGCATGCAAGACAGTTCCTGTGAACACAAAATTAAGAAGCAAACACAAATGCACGGTAGGGAATAACGGGTCCCCATCCCTCGAACAAATGACATTGAAAACCATGTGCCCATAGTCTAATGCAGTGTAGATAGTTATACCAAGTGGAAGTGAAATGCATCATGTTAGCGCGCCGCCAATAGATACGTCCAGCCCAATGGTCAGGGTCACCAGCTGTCCCACATTGTGAGGGAGAGTACACAGCTGGGCAGATGTGTCCATAACAAAACCACGGTAAATGTAAATATCTAGCGACCGTATGACAGAATTATATCCCACAACGCATGTAATAGTCACATACAATAGGTATGTCCATATTTAACATACCATATGTGACAAGAAATAGAATAAGCAAGAAAACAAAACAGAAGGAGCATATAAACTGCTACAACAATAAGGCAACATGTAGGCTTAAAGGAAAAGTATTATCCATAGCGTTGACTGTGGGCATGTGTTGTCCAGTACAATTGGATATGTGTCCGGATTATATCCCATCCTGGACATAGGAAAAGGTGGCTCTCTACCAATGATCAGAGCAGTTGGCCAAAATCCGCACATATGCGGTCCAAGCCGTATTTGTCAGGATGTGTCACAGTTGAACGGGTATTACCCGGGTGTACCAACCATGTCATGAAAGTTAAATATGGGCATGTACCTATGTGCATGATGTATAACATGTGGAAGGTGAAACATGCCAGGGTAGCCCACACAACCATACAGGTACCTGACATATGTAGTGTATGCAATGTGTTACCTTGACCGTGTTATGGGCCATCAACCAAAGCAGTGATGGATGGAGTGTCAGGAATATGTGTGTGGGGGGGATGGGTAATGGTATAATCCTCAAAGGCGAGGCTGTGTTGTATGCAGAATAGGTGAACTGAAGGTGTATGAGTGAGCAGCGGGTGAATCAGAAAGAAACACAAAGAACATGTATACACATCTGCAATACAACCTGACAGGCCATACTGTAGAACACAGTCCCACAAACATATGAATATTAAAATGTGAGATACAAATGTACAGAAATGTCACTGGCACATACCCACAGAATGGTCCCAATGGAACTGGCCCATTCAAATGCAACACACCTGGATGCATAATGGAATACCAATCATCCCCTCCACAGCACACAACCCACCCCAATACCTGAACGTCCACCAAATCCAGCCATACTTGGCCTACTAGCTTGGCGCAGCCACATCTACACATAGTGACCACTACTCATATGTAGTAGGCAGAGTCACCCTAGGCAGTTTCAGGATTGCAAGCTATGTATCCCTTGCATGTAAAACCCCCAACACATTTTCATAAAGCCAAAAGAATGGTCGGTATTGCTCTTGTTAAATTTTTGGATATCCCTCATGGGATAAGTAACTTGTGTAAACATCAGAATGGGTATCAAGACATAATGTCCAGTCCTGTAGACATCTGGACACAAGTTTGAATGTGCAGTAGTGGTGCACGAGACTGTCCAGCCCTAGACGGTCATGCAGAACCTACTACCCAGGATCAAACACCTGCCCATGACACACGTGTCCCCACATGAATAATGGAGAGAATATATTGTACACATTCGCATAGTGGCACTTGGAAATAGGGTGATGAAGGCACTGACGTAAACAGGGTACCCCCTGATCCACTGTGTGATGGACAGTCACTGTGCAGGGAGGTGTGTCCTGACCAACAATGATACAATGCCAAATGTCCTGTGATTGTAGGAAATAACTATGTACCATACTGCATGTAACAGTTGCCTAAAGCAGTCATGTCAGGATAGAAAATACGTAATTCATACAAGAAACAGACTAACAACTAAAGTCCTAAGGGTATATGCTCTCAGCTAGGAAAATAATGAATGTTCTAAACCTGCACTGACCATGGGTATGTGTTGGCCTAAACAATCTGGTATCCCCAGAATATATCCCAACCTGTACATATGACAATGTGTCAACCCTACCAATGGTCAGAGCATTCGCACAATAACTGGCCAGCCTCTTAATCACTCACAAAACCAGTGATCTTTGGAGGAAAGGTGTTGAATGAGAATGACTAATTACAACAATTAAGAGTAATAGACGCATTTAACTGCAGAAAATAAGTAGTAATACGAATCTGTCAACACGTTCCAAGTTAATAGTACTAATATGGTAGAAGTGTCTGTGATTGTCCCTGATTTGTCATAGCCTTGTCCCTGTCACTGTAGAAACTAGTCCCAGAGTATCACAGAGGTCCGTACACCTATGTACACCAACCAGCTGTCACATTTGTTGACAGGACTATTGCTTGCATACCTGTAGTGAATGTATAACTGATGTCCAGAATAATATTCATGGTATATATATAAATGAATGAAATAGTCAAATGTGAAGGGAAACACGTGGAAACCCCCCCCCCCAACCTTGTATTATATAGTGGAACCACTCCCCGCCCTATATTATGTAGTGCTGACCTAATAATGTGGTAAGAGGTACCCAAACAGCTGCGTCTGTAAACACAGGTAGAATGTTAAAATCTGGACTAACTCTGTCCATGTGCTACATCTGTATATTTGAACAGATACAGGGCAGTTCTAATCACCAGTCGGACAAGCCTAAACCCGGACCAGCACATGAACACCCTGACAATCAAACACACGTATGTCTGAGGACTATAAGCGTAGGAGTTCTGAATATCCTTGGAGTGAGTAGACATGCAGCACAGGTCCAGAGCAGTAGGAAAAAGGGAATGTCAGAAGTGTAGTACTGTGGTTTTCCCAGCAGGAGAATGGATGCCTGCTGTGTAAGTGAAGCGGTGAGGTGTATGTCAGAGTAGCTATGAACCATGGGTAAACATATAAATGAGGCAGAACGACAATAGTGTAGTGGTTAGAGCACCCGCCTAACATAAAGGCATTCCCGGTTCAAGTACGACTATAGCACATATTAATTTATTGTGTAATGAATGCCTCTGTGCTGTAAAGCCAACATTTATACATGTAAAGGTGACCGCATGTCTCGCATGGGGCCGTTAACCGGATTCCATCAATCAAAGTGGTACTTTCATAAGGAATAAGGCACATGTAATCACAAAGAAGTGGCAGTAAACATATGTAACTCACAATAAGTAGATGCAAGTGCGCCTGCGTGGGTGTAAGCAGCTTGTAGCATAGCAAGTGTATGTTGTCTTGTACAGCTGTAACTTTTATATAGATAGATAGATAGATAGATAGATAGATAGATAGATAGATAGATAGATGTGTGTATAGATAAATATCCACAGACATAAAAGAAATATGCAATTATATATATATATATATATATATATATATATATATATATATATAGAATGAACGCCGAAAGACGAAAGCAAACATAAGGGTAGTGAAGGGAATCCGGAGCAAGTAAGGTATTATAAAGTGCTCGCAGCATATGTCAGATAAAGCTGAACAAGAGTGAATAGAGCACCGCTATTCACACCAAAGGCAGGGTTATACCAGTGGCCATAACATCGTTGAAGTGCTACGTCAACATTATACACAGACGGAATGTAGTACATGTTGCGACCACCTACACTTGTAACCTGCAAATCGTTTGTAATCCATAACACCAGGAAAGGCATGTATGTGCAAATATGAATGGATGGGGACCCTGTGAATACACGAGGTGGTACAAAATGTGTGTAGGGCCCCAACACTCTGGAGAGGGCAATGTGTAAAGGTGTGTCATGGCTGTGATATCAGGTGGATAATGGCTGTTATGCGTGGAAACTCAACACGGCTGTGCTGTAGAAACTATGGATATGCGATTATGGACACAGGAGTGCTAGGGTATGTTGCGCCGGTTGCAATGGAGCAGCCCATGGAGGTCAGCTAGTACATAGGTGCAATTCACAGATAGAGCATCATCTGCATGGAGACATGTGTGAATGGGCGTATCATTGTCGGACATTGTGCGTTAGGGCTGGCAGCCTGGCACGTAAAACCTATCTGCCAACCATGAGTGGAACGGAGTTCTGCTGTGACAACCCCAAACCGGGAAAAGCAGAAAGACACAACTACATGCAGACATCAATATGTTGATGTACAATCTCAGTAACACAAACACTCATTCTATTAGGTTCATAGGTTCATAGGTTCATAGGTTCATAGGTTCGTACTAGGCTATCTGCCCTAGGGAATTTATAAGCCTAGCCAGAGTGTATGTGGCTTACACCACCCCTTAGGATGAGAATACTACGCCCTTTTAGGGTTTAGTTTACTATGCCTCTGTCTAGTAGTGACAAAGAGATGACCCCCGGGGTAAACCTACGATCTCCCATCCACTCGAGATTTCTCTTGAATAGAGTCAGTGAGGGGCTCTGCCTAACATGGACTGGGATTCTGTTCCAGAGTGTAGGGAGCCTCTGGGTTATGAATCTGTCCCTCCAGCATGTTCTATTTATTTCTGTGTTGAGGTTTAAGTCACTTGTTCTCGTGGCTCTGATGGATTTGGATTTTCTGAGGTGGAGCATGTCCATTAATTCAGGATTGGACATGGCCTTGTACGTCAGGCACAGATCACCTCTGAGTAGGCGGTATGCACTGAATAGAGCTGGAGTTTTTCAGTCGGGCAGCATATGACATATGTTTAAGACCCTTTATCCTCTTGGTGAGGAACTTTTGGGGTCTTTCCAACTGCTGCAGGTGTCGGGTGAGATACATCCCAAATGGGGCATTGTACTCAATCATTGGCCTGATAAGAGAAGAGTACAGGGGCACAATGACCTCTCTTGATCTAGATGTGAAACCCTTCATGATAAGGTGGGCAATATAGAAGGTCTTCCTAACCACTTTGGCAATGTGAGTGTCAAATGAGAGGTTACTGTCAACCTGGGTCCCTAGGTCCCTGATTACCTCTTCCATACTTAATGGATTACCGCCTATGTGGTAATTTGTTGGTACCTTGTTTTTCCCAAAGGGTATGACTATACATTTTTTGGTGTTTAGCTTAAGGCCATGGCTCTGGCACCAATTATCTGTTTCTATGAGGCCTCTCTGAAGGATGTTTGTGTCCGCTGGAGTATCAATTATGGCGCCCAGTTTGCAGTCATCTGCGAACTTTGTCAGCCACAATCCTCCTATGTTTGCCTGTACCTCGGAAAAATAAATGCTGAACAAGAGGGGTCCCAGGACTGAGCCCTGTGGGATACCGCTTGTGACTGGCTTAGAGTCTGACATAGCTCCAGCAACTCTGACCCTGTGGGTTCTGTCCTTGAGCCAGTTTGCAACCCATCTTGTGACATATGGGTTTACATTTAAGCTGGTGAGTTTGTCTATGATGCCCGAGTGGGTATTGTGTCAAAGGCTTTTGCAAGGTCAAGGTAGGCTGTGTGAACTGCCTTACCCTCATCAATGGCCTTAGTGACTGTTTCAAAAAAGTCGACCAAGTTCAGAAGGCAGGATCTGCCCTTGACAAAGCCAAATTGGGTAGGATCCAATGTCTGTAGGTCCCCAATGTCTTTGTTTATGAGTTCCATAATGATCCTCTCCATAGCTTTGCAGACCAGGCTCGTCAGGCTTATGGGGCGGTAATTTCCAGGGTCCGTAGAAGCACCGCCTTTGTGAAGTGGGACCACTGTTGCTGTACACCACTCTTTGGGTACGTATCCTGTGGTAAGGCTAAGATTAAACAGCAGCCTTATGAGTGGGTTTAGTTCCTCTTGGAGTTCATGTAGCACACAGCCCGGGACACCATCTGGTCCCATTGATGCTGTGTTTTTAGCTTTAGAGAGGGCGGCTCTCACCTGGGCATCTGAGATGTTAGGGAGGCTACACTCTGCTGGGATAGTTATTTCTCCTTTGGGGGGGGAGGGGGAGGAGAAATTTGCACTGAACCTGTCTGCCAGAATGTTGGCAATGTCAGTGGGTTCAGTGTATTTTGTGTCATTTTGGACTAACTCTGAGCATATCTGGGAGTTTCCACCCAGGTTTCTAACATAGCTAAAGAAGGCCTTGTGATTGTCTTTTGTGTCATTTGCGATTTTTCTCTCAAAGTTGGCCTTGGATGATTTTATGAGTGATCGTAGTTTTTTGCTAGTACTGATCAGAGATGCCTTTCCTTTTAGGGATTTTGCTCTATCATGTAGTAGCTTCCTCCTTATGTTGTAAAGTTTGTTTATGGCTGGGGTCCACCAGACCGGTCGCCTGCCTTTGGGGGAATGGTTCTTGGTTTTATTTGGGATTGCATGATCCATGCATTCTTGAAGGTGCCCATAGAAGGCATTTGCAAGGGATTCAGCAGTGTGGGTTGTGGTTTCCACTGGCCCAGGGGCCTTGAAAGATACCACTTCAGTCTTAAGAAGTGTGAAGTTTGCTTTTGAGAAGTTCTTCACTGTGGTCTTTTGTGCAGGGGGTGGGGGCGGGATGTGGATTTCCAGTGAGATTAATTTATGGTCTGATCTTGCCAAAGAGGGATGTACTTCCGGTGTGGAGCATTTTGTCCCCATGTTTGTGATGATCAGGTCTAGTATATTGTCTCCTCTTGTGGGAATGGTGACTAGTTGTTCCATTGCATTTGAGTTTATGAATTCTAAGAACCTTTGGGCTAGATTGTTGGGGCTTGAGTAATGTTCCCAGTCTATGTTTGGGTAGTTGAAGTCTCCCAAAATGATGGTATTTGGAGAGACATTCATACTCTCCAGTGTCTTCAGGAAGGCTGTGTGGGGTTCCTGAGTTTGAGAGGGTGGTATGTAGCATGCTACAAACTGTAAGGCAGTTTTGCCTATGGTTAGTTGCACCTGGATAGTCTCCGATGCTTATGCGTTGCCACTAACCTGGAGGTGTGGGTATCTTTGATGAAAATGGATACTCCCCTCCTTTTGTGGTTCTGTCCAAGTTTTGGGGCCGGAAAGCATGATATGAGGTAAAACCTGATAGTGCTGGGGTGCTCTCAGGAGCCTTGAACCAGGTTTCATTCACTGCACAGACATCGATGTTCTCCATACTGAGAAGGGCTTCGAGGCTGCATCTTGAGGTTTAGACTTCTGGCATTGAGCAGCATTACCCTTAGTTTTTTCCACTTGTGTTTTCTAGGGAGGTAGGTTTGTCATTTGAGCCTTGCCTAAAAAGGCACTATGGGGTGGCAAGAGCTTGGCCAATATCCGAAGCCCAGGGTGACAGGTGCAAACCATCCCTTGTGAAGCAGCGTGGCTTGTCAAGCATGTCATCCCAAGCAGACAGACACTGGATCCCCTTAGAATGACACCAGTAATTAAGCCAATTGTTAAAACTGATCATTTTGTCTTTGTACTGTGGCATCATTCTTGGTGAGGGTAAGATGCTGCTCAGGGTCAGGGTCATACCCGCCTGGGCTACATAATCAGAGAGCACATCTATGTCTCTTTTCATGAAGTCCAGGGAGTACGTCTCAGGTCATTTACACCTGCATGTACAATGACTGAGTCATATTTGTACTTGCTGTGGAGTGACCTGAGTGCTTGTGTTATGTGGCAGATTCTAGCTCCCGACAGGCAGCTTACTGTGACCCTCTCCTTGTTCAGTCTGGTGAGCGGGACGTCAGTGTGCCTGACTATGGAGTCACCTATTACAAGTGTGTCTGGCATGTTGTTTGGCCTTAAGGGCTGTGACTGTTTAGCACACTGACTTTGTGAACTATGTGTTGCATTTGCTATGTCTTGAGGTGGTGGTTGCTTGGGTGTCTGCTTTGGAGGCCTCCGTTGTTTTGGTAGATTTTTAATCAGCGCCTCCGAGTATGTTTTTGTGTGTTTATGTGTTTGGTTTGCAGTTGTGATAGTTCTATGTGAGGCTGGGTTTGTGGTGTGCATGGTTACCTTCTCCTGCTGACTGGTCTTGCCAGTACTGAATTGAGAGAGCTCAGCCTCCAGTTTGGCTATATAGTTGCATCTCTCGCATATATTTGTATTTGTTGGAGGAGGAGAGGGTTGTCTGTGTACATGAGGCAATTGTAACATTGCCTCAAGATTCCCAGATTCACCAGCTGAACAGGAGAGGACGCTAGCAACTGACCCTTCGACATGCTAGAAATAGTGAAAAAGATTGCTGTGTAACTGAGTCAGAAAGGACCTATAGGGAAATGGGTACTCAACAGAATTTAGGTGAATGAAGTACTTTTCGTTTGTTTAAGAGTGCTTTACCTGTATACAAAATGCTTTAGGAGCAAGTGCTGAGCTTTTCAGATAGAGTATAGGCTGTTTAGATTGCAAGTAGAACAGTTCTAAGGGAAAAATTGAAGAGCAGACTTGGCAGAGCCAGAAAAAGTTTAACCTTGTTTAACCGGTGCTGCACGACCGCGCAAAGCCGTGCAAAGGCGGATTTTAAGCAGTGAACTACAAAAGAGCTAGGAATGGTCCCAAACAACCAATTACTAACAGCTTCTTGTGCTGAGGTCACTTCCCCCAAGGATAGGTAGGCTGCTCAAGGCTCCCCACTCCCACTGGTGAGCAAAGAAACTTCCTTTTATCCAAGTAAGGTAATGGACAACACAGGAACTACACCACAGCCCAGAATACAGCAATGCCTGTATACTGGTCTAAACTAGTCGAAAAAGGCGGGAAAACAAGGATTTTTTTTTGTTTTTTTTTTTGCAGAAATACACAGAAAATGCAGAGACAGTGATAAATTAGTTACACAGGCTAGCACACTTTAGTGGGCAGCCTCCACAGTTCAATTAAACAAACAAACAAGCAAACTTTCGACTAAATTCGACTAAATGTAACTTTAAGTGCAATTTTTAAAATAAATGCAGTAATCAGTAAAAAAAACAGTTCAGGCTAGTTTAAAGTAAGCAGCAGAAGCTATTTTCAGTGAAAAAAGCAAAGATACTTAAATCCAGAAAGTAGTCGCTTTTTCGAGTTCCTTGCTGCTAGGACCACTCTGTAAACCCACGTGGAGCTTGTCTGAGCAGTATAGCCAGAAAAAAACACCCAGAGGTGGATTTTAAGCAGTGAACTACAAAAGAGCTAGGAATGGTCCCAAACAACATTAATAATATGAATGTGCACAGAAACAAACACAGTAGCAGGAATAATAGGCTGCACATATGAGTAATAGGTCGAATGACACTGTATCACATCACACTTATCAGCGGCACCCCAGACATGAAAAACATGCGACATCTGTCCGCTGTATAACGTGCCGTATACTGATCACAAGTTCACCGGAATGAAGTGTCGGTGTCACAATGACTAAGGGAATAGTATGCTGTTGAAGCAGAGGTAAAACCCAATATGCATATGTAAGTGTCTATGCCCGGGAAATGTATAGGTTAACGGACACACAGATGTATATATAGATAAAAACGTGTATGTATATCTATATATATATATATATATATATATATATGTATATATATATATATATATATATATATATATATATATATATATATTTATTTATATACACACATATATATATATATATATATATATATATACACATATATATATACATATATATATATATATATATATATATATATATATATATATATATATATATATATATATATATAGTCGACAAGCCATTTGATCGACACTCATTTGGGCGACAGTTCATTTGGTCGACAGGCAGATTTGTCCCCCTCCTCAATGTTGTGCAACCCTGGAGTTGATATATATATAGTTAGGGGGGTGTGGGGGGCGAAGACCCCACATAAAACTGCTTGTTGACCAAATGAACTGTCGACCAAATAAGTGTCGATCAAATGGCTTGTCTCTATATCTCAGGTATATATATATACATATATATATATATATATATATATATATATATATATATATATACATATATATATATATTTACACACAAAGATATAATACATATATATATAGATAGATATATATACACATACAACAGGTACTGATATATACACATACACACAAAACAAATATATATGTCATTGTAGATATACACATGTACATAACTAGGTTAATTTGCAGCAATTAGGGGTAACATATTTACAGACTGGGAGGTCCAGTAAATAAACGTTGTACTCCCCTCACCGCCCAGCTAGGCCGGTCAGACATACAGACAGGCAATAAAGATAAATACACTGCTGCTGTCCAAAACACCGGCAGGAAAGTACCAGTGGGAGAGATCTTCAAGGTCTACACTTTAAACATGGATAACGGTGTCTTTTGCGGGACCCCAAAAATTCACTGTACGTGTAAACCCATGGTTATCGATGCGAGCAGGATGTAGGTGTACATGGAACAGTAGGTTGTGCAAGTGTGATAATACATGGGTTGACAAAACGTCCAACATGTGTCCTGAGACGGGGAGAGTGGGCAATGTGTAGGGGTGTGCTCATACCCCAGCTGCGCTCACAGTAAGTATTTGTCATGAGTGCTGTAGAGGAGTGCCATATAGGTGAACCATGGGTATGCAATAATGGGCTTAAGTGTGCAGGTGCTGGTTGGCAGAGATGTAGTAGGCCTGCCCAGTGGAAGTCATTAATATTCCTATGTGGGCAAAGCAGATGCCAATACCTCCCAAACCTGAAGAGCACATCTACCGGATAGACTGTAAACCATCGGGGGAATACATAGGGACCAAATCAGTGCCGTGTACCCGATTAGCATGGACGTCCATAGTTATGAATCAGAAAGTAACAAAGTCCAACTAAACACTTCCAGAACTAGTGATATTAGGTGGACAGGTGGCGGAATACAGGTAATGACAGATGACAACATGTATGAGCCATAAACAGCATGTACCTCGACAAATGTGAATGAATACATATGCTCTGTGACTGTCAATGTGTCTGGTTAATAGAACCAATCATCTAAATGTGTCCCACAGGGTGTTATGCAATGTTCCTGATACAGTGTTCAGTCTCCCCCATTGATATGTGAGGTCTGCTAGTGATGGAAAGTCCATAATTTGCTGACCACCTTAGGTAGATGATAGCATAATAGATGAGGTTTACCACCTGTATGCCTTTGAGAGACACACCCGTCTGGGCAGTTGTGTCCTGCAAAATGAATGTTATGGCACATGGCCTGTGAGTTCGGGAAAGGAGGCCATATATTGTGTGTAGTGGTGTCAGAAATTAATTTGTTGTATCAGAAACAGCTACATGTAATAGGAAACAGTATTAGCAATTATAATGCTACAAGAATAACCTTAATGTATGCAAACCATTGAAGTAGTCAGTTTACTACTGGCTGTGGGTATGTGTTGCCTTGACACATGTGATAGCTCTACATATAGGATCTATAGGGCCGCCACCATTCTGAATGGCCAAAGTGGGACCTGGTCTGTAGAAATGTCAGATGTACCAAGGCAGAACATACCTACAGCCATGCATAGTACAGAAATATACATATCAGCACAAATCAAAGCTTAGTCTAGCAGCAGTAAAGCTGCTTATGCTACTACATATAACATATCGACGTGTCAGGTATACAAGACCTGTAACAAGCAACCACTACAGACACGTAGAATATGAGAATGTCCCCTAGTCAGGACAGTTGCAATGGCTAGAGTATTGTCACATGACATATGCCTAATGAGGGACTGTCCCATGCAAAGTGGGAAAGGTGTTACTCCTACAGTCTCCCGTCGTGCAATCTGAAAGGTGGAAAACGTACAGTAGGTATGCGGTAGCATGACTCGGTGGACAGCTGCATTAACAAAATAACATTCACATGTCAGCATTGCAGAGTATCAGTTCCCATGTATCAGGCAGATGGGAGCAGATCATATGAGGAACACGCATATAATATGATTACATCACTGGACAGGCCGCCGAGTCCGTACAGTCGAATGCCTGCCGTTGCCAAACGGTTAGACATACCCGATATTGTAGTCATGTAGTCCAATGTAATACGCATCACAAGGGATCGCACACACCCAGCGTGAGTGACAAATGTAAGCACAAATGTCGGTGAGCGAGCGGCTGTAAGCGTGTTTGTCTACCAGTATGCCAGTAGTGCACTGTCAAAGAAATGTGGAGTCTAAACGGGTATAAGGTGCTGTAACCAGAGGTCAGCAGTGCTTAACACTGTGCAAACCCATGCACAACTGCTCCCACCTGCTGGAATGTGCCTTACCCAGTCCGTATCCAAAGGCGCCGGTCTGTCCGCAAACAAAGAACCGCCCTATTCACGTGTTGGTAGCAGTACCCTGCGCACATAGCTCATGTGAATTAACAATAGACCATGGCATATGTACAGACAATAGATCACACACACCATACAGCACAGTCATCCAACAGTATAGCAATGTACTGGCAGATATGTCCGGACCACTGGTGTATGCATGCCTGGCCGTCCTGTGTTTCAGTGTGTGAGCATGCCCAGTATGACTGTTACGCATGTTGTCGACCGACATTACCGTCATACCATCATGTGTGTGAGCATGCCAAGTATGGTCAGCTGTATCGCATGTGTCACATGTCCAGATAGTCAGTACTGTGTTGCCGTCCCCTCCGTTCTACACAGACAGGTGTCATGCTGTGTCTGCAGGGTAGCTAATGGTCATGTGGCATTGACAGTTGCTACATGTCTGCATAGCGTGGGGGGACATCCAACTGCATCCACAGTCCTACACAGCACCGTGGGTGGTGCACATGACTCTCACATGTGTAGGTTGGACGGGGGCACAGCTGACAGTTGTACACATCTGCCACTACTGTACTGGCATGCTAGGTACTCCATGTCAGTGTGTGGACCTACCTAAATTGCTGGTTGGAGGGATACCAGTGTACATTAGATCCCAGCTTTAAATACCAGCATAGTGGTGTTGGACGTCCTAGCTTTCACAATCTACATCAAACTGCCTGGCCTGCTGTAGTCTGTGTGTGTGTCTTTGGGGGTTGGGGTCATTCATTTGGCATATCCATAGGCCATTGTATATCATTTGTCTGTATTGGTCCACACCTGTCCAGCTGCATGGAACGTGTGTGGGCTGTATGGACACACATGATGTTCAGCCCATAATTTGCAGTGGGTTAAGACACCCTGTGTACTACTGGCTACCATTGTGACCCCCGTATGTGCTACAGATGTCATAGTGCCACTATGGATGTGTACTGTCTGCTGCCCTAACATTCGGCCACCAAAGTCTCTTGTATGCTCACATACATACCATAGCAACGGGTAAATACACATTCTAATACAACTGCCAATTGTTAGGTTGATAGACATACTCTGGGGGTGTTCTGGACCTGAGGACGGTGCTGGAGGGCTGCCTATGTCGGATGTACACAGTGCACCTCCTATACATGGCCGAGCACAGGTAGTGTCATGTTTGGCATCCATTGTACTGTGTGCAGGTCAGAGAGGGGAAATCCATGGGTACCTACTGTGTCAGTGCATATGCCTTGTGTTGCCTCTTTGCCAAGGGCAGGTCATACTGTGCACGGCCTTTTGCCGACTGGGTCCTGCTCAGGTAGTTCCTTCTCCAAGTCACACTGTGCCTGTACTACCAGAACCGTGACCTGAGCATCCCAAACACATGCTCAATTATATGTCTTGCCTGTGCATCTGCCTCATTATGGTGTGAGTGTTCAGGTATGTGTGCATTGCTGATGGGTGTCATCAGCCACAACACCAGTGGCTACCCAGCATCCCCCACTAGGAGACTGTAGGGGATGTCCATATTGGCAAAGGTGTGGTACAGCTGTGTCAAAAGCCATATATCGGAATCATCATAGCTTCCAGGGCAGACAGCACACACATTCAATCTAATGCCCTGGCCATCGCATATGGCCTAGCTGTTGGAGGATATGCCCCTGCAGTGAATGTAGGCCCTCACTCACTGGGTAGTGCTTTGATGTGTATGTGTGTGCAGGCTATAGTACCCAGTACCCCAGGGTAGTCAGCCATGTGGTTGAAGAGATGCATATTGCTGGTCTACTAACCACGTGTGTTGAGGACATGTACGTGCTCACTAGCATGTGTTGACATGGCGTTTGTGAACTGGTGCAATACTCTGGATGCAGATGCCTGTGAGATCCCCATGACATCCCCAGTTGTGCTGTGTGAGGTACCTGTGGCTAGTATACCTAGGCCAACACATACCGTGGTATCCACTGTGATGGGTTTCCCTCGGCCTGTTTGATGTGTCAGGTGTGGCAGGCACAGGTCAACAAAACGCTGTAGGAGGTCTTTGTCTGCCCCATAGTGCTCCGACATCCCCAGCTCATGTAGCCCCTGGTAAGTCACCCTGGGTCTATAAAGTCTTATGTCACCCCAGTAAGGGTTGTTCGGCAGCATACACATCCTCACTGCCGTCAGCCTCCTGCACATGTTGGTCTATGTTGCCTGCTGCATCCCTTCTCATTTGGTTGGACTGTGTTGTGAAATGTCCCCGCAGGTATACACCGGTGGTGTAGAGTGTGGAAGAAACCTGTGTGTATGCTGCTTGCTCACATTATCGTACTGTTCAGGTGTGGGCTGGCCATGTCATCTGCTGATTGTGCTGATCATCACCTGTTTGTGCAGCCTGTACACCCTGACTACCCCACTACTGCTTTTGTCCCTCCCAATGTCACCAGGCAGGTATAGACACACCCCTAGCTTAGGCGTGCTAAGGCAGGAGCACTCCCGAGGCACAGTTTTGCAATGTACGTACAGTATGCCTGACCCCCCTCCCATGCTGTCAACTATATTCGAGCCCTGCACCCGGCTAACTACACACATACACTCCAGGGATCTGCATCACACCCTGGGGATAAATGGGATACAATATTGTCAACCTCATCTGCATAGTATAGTCTTCTAATGAATAGTTATATGACCCATACCGAACCTCCAAATTAATAACCACTGCTTAGTGTTGCTCAGATCCGTACACAACTGATAACAGGTGCCTCGCTATCACCATATTCGATGTCCCATGGTCTTCCCAGCAACAAAATAACCATTGTCTACACGACTACAACCCGGGACCCTGCACACAACAGACGATGTGCATTACCACTACGCCATGGCAGATATACATACATCCGAGGTTATCACGTACAGATCTTCCGGCACAAACATTCAATAGTGCTGATGTCCCCAGACATATATGTTTATATCTATGTTTATCTCTCTATATCTACATATATCATATATATTATATGTATACACACACACACACACACACATATATATATATATATATATATATATATATATATATACATATATATATATATATATATATATATATATATATATATATATATATATATATATATATATATATATATATATATATATATATATATATATATATATATATATATATATATATATATATATATATATATATATATATATATATATATATATATATATATATACATACATATACACACATATGTAGATATTGCATTTGTATCACAAACATTCAATAGTGCTGATGTCCCCAGACATATATGTTTATATCTATGTTTATCTCTCTGTATCTACATATATCATATATATTATATGTATACACACACACATATATATATACATACACATACACACATATGTAGATATTGCATTTGTATCATAACAGTGGACCACATGACAGCAAAGCATTAGACAGGAATGAAAAGGAAACTACATGTGCCACCTGCATCATGTAGTGCTGTTACTATCAAGGCATGTGTGTTTTGTTGCGTCACACGGGTCAGACTGTATTAAGGGTAAGAGTAGGGCTGCTGACATTTACTCACCAGACCTATTGGCAAATGTATGTGTTGACAACCCA
Source organism: Protopterus annectens (assembly GCF_019279795.1). Taxonomy (NCBI): domain Eukaryota; kingdom Metazoa; phylum Chordata; order Ceratodontiformes; family Protopteridae; genus Protopterus; species Protopterus annectens. The sequence goes on from NC_056726.1 coordinate 1,912,443,132, forward strand.
GTGTCTTGGCAGAATATGCGGGCTCTGGACACTATATAGGTCAGCAACAAAACACACTGAACACATCCTGCAGCTAGCCACCCACAGATACCAACACATAGGGTATAACTGCCAAACACACACACACACCTGCCATGCCTTGGAATTGAGCACCTACTTGTCTATTCTATCACACTACAGCATTACACAGTAACAGAATGCGCTACCGAGTTTCAGCATCACAGCACACCTAGAGGCATACTTCTGGGGGGTGACATCATCAGCAAAGGCAAAGACGCCGATAGGGAGTGTACGGTGAGTGAGCTGTCTAAAAACATTATTATGTCCCCAGGCAGCTGGAAACACACACACACACACACACACACACACACACACACACACACACACACACACACACACACACACACACACACACACACACACACACGTGGCAGGGCTGGGATTAGAACATAGAACTTACTACCTGACTTCCTTATCACACTACAGCATTATGCAGTTACAGAACGTGCTACCGAGTTTACTGGAACACAGCACTCCCAGAGGCATACTTCTAGGTGGATGACATCATCAGCAAAGGCAAAGACACCGTTAGGGAATGTATGGAGAGTGAGCAGTCTAAAAGCATTACTCTGTCCCCAGGCAGCTGGAAACACACACACACACACACACACACACACACACACACACACACACACACACACACACACACACACACTTGGGAGTCGAACATACACCTAACTATCTTATCATACTACAGCATTACGCAGTTATAGAACACGCTACTGAGATTACTGGAACACAGCACTCCCAGAGGCATACTTCTAGGTGGATGACATCATCAGCAAAGGCAAAGACGCTGATAGGGAATGTATGGAGAGTGAGCAGTCTAAAAGCATATTACTGTCCCAAGGTAGACGGAGACAAACACACGGCAATGGTGTGAGTGGGATAACTGTCTATCTACGGAGCACTATTACAACACTACATAGATACGAGACGTGCCACAGACAGTGTACCTTTTAAGACATTTAGCCAGTGTGTTCAATGTAGGAATCCATCCTGACGTGGGGTATGGACATCTGTTGCCTGGATGACCACTATCGCTATACAGGATTTCAATGGTCATGCCCATACACAAAGGCACATAACCAACACAAGGTGTCACTGGGCATGCTCACACACTTAGTAGTAGCGAAGGGCTGTCTTGTATGCACACGGATTCTAAACACGGAAGGGCACAGTGTGTTGATAGTGAACATTGTTAGCATGAATGCTGCACTACATATATCTGATACCAGTCGTCATTGCTAGATGTGCAGCGTTTGTAGTCACAGCTGACAATCCAGATCCAACAATGGGGAATACGGACATATCTGCAGTGAGGAACACCTGGCATATGGCACAGTTGTGCACAATAGCACTACCACCATATACCTCAGATACAGACATGTGGGCCATAAGACCATGACGGACCACTCCAGGTGATAGTGTCCCCACGTACATGAAGGCCACTCACATGTACTGACCAGTACACACTCAAGAGCTATCACAGATGTCACAGGTGCAGATCACAGTGGTAAATGCCGCATTCTACTATGTAGCCCTCAGACATCACCATGTCCTTGGACCAGCAACACACATCCATACATTACTACAACACCATGTTACTCATGACCAGTGGACTGTACATAGGTCTACAGCAACTGTGCAGACTACACATGTACTGACAGGGTCCCATCATGTGTTATGCAATGCAATGATACCACTGTTCATAACCAGGTCGGCTCTACACATAACAGGGGCCCTGGGTCTTATACAGCTGTAACAGATGACTGTTGCTGTACACCAAAAAACACTCATGTTTGGATATAACATACATGTAATTGCCTTGGATATATATACATGGCCCACACACACACACACACACACACACACACACACACAACACATATGTACATAGCATAGCTTTTGTTGTCCTCCGTGCAGACAAGTGGCTGCAGCAATCACACGCATGCACATGGAAGGTAGGTCCATGGCTGTTGAATGCTAACAGTACATAAGGTAGCAATGTTGACTGAGGTAACATTCCCTCTGTACTAGTTACCCATGACAACCATCATATCATACAACAGTCCATGTGTCATGTATGTCATCACACATGTCCACCAATTGCAATGCATACAAACATGGCTACATGACAGGAATATAGGACCAACACACATGTACATGTAATGGTGTGCATTCAGCTACCATGCATGTGCAGTAGCTGATGTATGCAGTTCATCTGTGTCTAACTACAACATGCAGTTGCAATGCAGCCCCATCATTGACACCTGTATATGGTGAAATACTGACAGTATGGTAGGATGTACATCAGGTATGGATGGATGTGTGTACATAAAGTGGTGGTCCACCTTTGCAGATGGATGTTTGCTGAAGACAGCTCACAGGTGTGTCACAAGCCATCCTACCATGATATGTGCAAACAGTACGCTATGTTACTGTTACTTGAAGGTGAAGACATACAACCTACTCAGCGGTCAGGGTGTTACTGACTGTAAATCATTTGACACCCCTAACACTTATGTCCTCCCATGTGCATATAGCAGCACAATTGCTGAAGGTAGCGTCGGTACACATAATGCGGCCAATACTGCTGCATGTCTGTCAGACGTATCATCATATAGCAGTTGTATGATTCACAGTGCTGCCATGTGTGTTTGCTTGTGTGACCACATATGCCACGTATGGTGGGGAATACATCCCAATTGTTACACACCCCTGTACACTGTTGTAGAGATTTGTACATACTGCAGTGTAGAAAGTAAGATATAGGCAAGGGTGGTGTGTGTATCACACACGTCAGCTATCTGTATGTGAATGACATTTGTGGACTGCACAGTGTGTGTGTGTTTATGCTTGTATGGCTGTCTGGTGCATGGAGTGAGGGTGTATGCTACCATACAGAACAGACAGGATCCCTAACCCCCCCCCCATGGTGATGTAATCTACTAACCTGTTGATGCCGTCAGTCTCAGCCTTACTGGCTACCTGTACATGTTCATTCTCTGTGTCGCGTCATGTGGGTGCACAGTACTGTGAAGGTGATTACCACATGGGCAGGTATCCTCACCTCAACACTATTGAGTGTGCATTATAGTGTCGTTGACCCCGTGAGTGTGGGCATGTTACTGTGTGTTTCTGTGTATGTCTGTGCGTGTTCTCATCCTGTAATGTGACAGTGTATTACTGCTACACAGTGAGGCCTCATGCTATCAACTGGCCTCTACCCTTGACATCAGCCAGACCGCTGTGTAAACCCCCCCGCACCATGTCACTGTACCTGTGATGTGACCCGGTATGGATGTCACATCTGTAGCCACTGTAGCCTATTAAACAGCTCACATTCTTCTGGATCAGTAGATGTGTGGACATCTGTGGAATGGTAGCCTTTCTAACAGTGAGGTTGAGGCTACGTATAGCATGCTGGTATTGCCATACATGCCTGTGAGTACTTCACATTTACACATGGGAAACTGCAAACACTGCTACTTATTGGCACATGCAATTAGACCTTAAGGAGGGAAGCAGGGCATCATTACCAACATGCTGTTACTGTTGTTACCAAGACACATGCTGTGAACATACAACAATGCACTCTAACTGCAAACACTGTAACGTAATGGCACATGCAATTAGACCTTAAGGAGGGAAGCAGGACATAATTACCAACATGCTGTTACTGTTGTTACCAAGACACATACTGTGAACATATAACAATACATTCTAAACCTGTACTACATGGTATGTCTGCTGCATGTCAAAAGTACACAACAAATGTAATATGCACTTATCTCACTATTCTGTTCACCCTGTGCATCAGACCATATGAGCATGTCCCTGCACCGATGGTGTGGACGACAGGGATGTGGCACAGGCATCATCATATGCACAGGGTGATAATGTTTGCCAGGGGCATAGGCTGCACCAGTGGATGACATCATGTGTGTGTGGGTTAGGGCCGGTGATCTGATTGGACATGTGTGGTTGTTATGCATGTGGGTGTTGCGGTGCCCTACAGATGTTTCTACTGTGTGCGTGTATGTGTGCACACAGTTCTGCCATGTGTCTGGCCTACACAGGGGTATTATCGACAGCTCCAGATTGTACAGACCAGGATGTGCAGCACACTGCGTCTGGCCACGGCCACGTGACCTGTGCCTGCCAGGGGTTGCATGGGCACTACCAGGCAGAGGTACAGATTGGCTACTGTCTGATGACACATGTCCACTGGAACCGTGTCCTCACTGGGAATGTCCAGGGCCACGTCCATGTGGCCTGCTGTGTCCTGGTGTGGACAGCGCAGCACCAGCTGCACTGCTACTGCTACCGGCACTGTGGGAGCAGGCATGTGAGGTAGCTCGTTCACGTTGACCTGCACCAGGTGGTGTAGCTGGCCTACGTCCATGTGGCCTACGCCTCACTCCTACCAGATGTTCCAGCACAGACAGCTCATGCTCATGGATTGCCATGCCACGGTCGAGGATTCCAACTATGTCACCCAATCGCCTGTCCAGAATGTCAGCAATCTGCTGTTGAGAATTTGCCAATGCCTGGATGTTGTCATTTAAAGAATGGATAGCAGCCCTCTGAAGCCTCTGCCCTTCTCTGTTCTGCCATTCAGCACATGCCTGTGCCACCATTACAGTCTGAAACATGCGTCTGGTGACACCAGCTGCTGCGCTCTGTCCTGCAGGTGCATGTCTGCCAAAGGTCCTCCTACGAGCAGCACTGGCCACATTCCTGTGTGGCACATCTGTAGTCATTACACTGACACCATGGTGTGAAGGCACACCTTCTGTAGCCACCGTACGTTCCTGTTCCAAGCTAACACACGCTGACTGTCCTTCCTCTATGGCCACTGGTGATGGGGTATGTGTTGGCATGAGAACTGTGTGTGGAGAAGAGGGGGATATAGCTGGAATGGCAACCATTGGCACAGATTCAGCCCCTGACAACCCTGCCTGTACCTCATGCATATGTTCATCACTGCTAGAGTCTGTGGGGACACTAACATCAGATGGACCGCAGGAGGGTAACGCACCTACATCACCTGTGAATGCAAAGAAAATTCTACATTACAATAGAGACACAGACAGAGACATAGACACACAGAGAGACAGACACAGAGACAGAGAGACAGACACACACAGAGACAGACACACACAGAGAGAGACACAGACACACAGACACAGAGACAGAGACACAGAGACAGACACACACACACAGACACAGAGACAGACCATGCATGTGATTTGACAGAAGGCATGCAGCATGCATGTGATACAGCAGATGGCATGCAGCTCAGACATTAATAGTGGTAGTTAGCATACATCCCTGGGTTGCACACAACAGCAAGCAGGTGTCATATCAGAAGCCATGCAGTTCACACAATCATGGTAGTAAGCATGTATCCCTGTGATACACCATGTGGACCAGCACAGGTTAACAGTACACATGGCTGATGTGACCTTGACATTAACATTTAGTATGACATGTAATCTGCTGACGTGTGCATTTACATGCATACATGTCTGACACAATGGTGTCCTGACACATGTACAGTGATGTAATGGGTATCACATTGCAGTGTTGTCTGTATGCCCTACAGATAGAATCCACTTTTAGCAGATGTGCATGAGCATTGAAGGGTAGTATGAGGCGTCTACATTGCTATACAGTGTGAAGTACAGACACTGTGCCATTGCATGGCATCATGAGGCATCTATATTGCTATACAGTGTGGAATACACACACAGTGCATAGCCATGACTGTGTGCATACACATTACATAACTACTGTGGATTGTGACCCACGTCGCTGAGGTGGATACACACTAAACCATGCTGTGTCATGTGAGAGGTCACCAGAAGACCTACGGATGACACTCCTGCACAACTACTAAAATGTCTTAGCTGCCTGGCAACCGTGTCCACACATGGCAGACTTGTCAATACACCATGTCCCACGTGACATTTATGTACCACACACATGAGGTGCACGGCTGACAGTGATGTCCAACAGCAGCAAGGGAAATGTATGGTATCTGTGGCCTGGTGTGGTGTCTATGTCTGTGGAAGCTGTACAGGTGACTACTGTCATGCTGTGACACAGTCATGATGTTCAACACATCTTATATGGTCGAATTAAGTGACACCTCCACAAGCTGTGCACAGGCTTTTAGGATGTCCAGTGTTCTACATCAACTATATAACCATTCAACAAAGGCTATAGCTGGACCATGTGTGGAAAATGTGCAACAGGGTGTATACACATCACATCTACTGTGTGTTGCTACATGTCTCTGGCCATCCTCCATGGCCATGTGTGAACATGTGTTGGCCAAATGTTTGTGATGGCCGTCTATCTCACATGTCTGTGTTGTCCCATATGACATACACCCATAGATGTCAGATACATCACTGTCCACAGGGTTATACAGACAAAGGGTTGTATGTTTGGTATGTGGGGTATGTATTATGGGATAGTGAGACAATGTTGCAGCCGGAACACTACATGTCTGGGACATGTCAGATGGCACATCACAATGTGTGCACCCATTGCAGGGGCATATTCCACAATGGTGAATCCTGTGGGCTGCCCATATCCCAGCTCACTGTGTGGTACGGTTTGCGTACCACACATGTGTTGTTCCAATGTATAGTACATATTCCTACATTGAACAACACCTCCACCGTTGTATGCACAGCTGTCCACACATCTAGCAATGACAGATACTGTGGTTTCATGTCGGTGTTTCATTTAGTTTGTATATATTGCACATGGGTAGCCAGTGTGATTGATGACAGATGCGATCTGTATATTGTGACTGGACCATACATTATGTGTACATGTGTTAACTGGCCACATGGAGAAAAAAGATATGCATTAACATGCCTGATACTGATAACTGTCTCACCTGCAATGGACTGATGTCTGTGCAGCACACCAGAGGTACCTGTATAGGGGTGACACAGCAGTTTGAACATTATCCATGACTGTATGACAGCTACAGGGTGCACTGTGCATGTTAACACATTTACCTGTACAATAGCATATAGTATGCATATGTGTGCATACACAGGGTAGCATACTATAGTATGCGGCATGTGTGTAAACATACCTTGCATATGATGTTACATTGCATATTGCACAGTGACACATGCAACTAAATGGGATATAATAGTTATATGTGCAGTAGTGACTTACCAGGCAACTCCAGGCTCGGTTGTTGGGAGACACCCACCTCCACAATGGCAGCTAGTGTTTGTGGATGCTGTTCTGAGGGTGTCCCCAGGCTGGCCAGTAGCTCCTTGGTAGGTGTGAGTGGGGGCTGGGTTAGTGGCCCACCACCTGCTCTACCTTGTTCCCTGGCGATTGCATTGGCACGCTGTTTCGCATTTCGTATCAGATCCATGCAGTGTCTGCACACCTGCTAGTAGGTGCAGTTATGGCCACCCACATCATTAACCCTCCTGCGAAGTTCCTGCCAAAGGTCGTCACACTGCTGGGCATGCTGTGGCACATGGCTGAACAATACCTCATAATTATCATGGAGGTACGGTATGAGGGCATCATCCTCCAGGCGGCTATACGCTGGCAGGTGTGAACGAGGCATTATCTGGAAGACATAATGATGGAGACAGGTCACAGTATCACAGAGATGTACGGGATACAGCTGCACATACATTTGTATTAAATCTGGTACATATAAACAGTTATCTTTGCAAATCATCATGACACTGACATGACTGACATGTTTGTGTCACACACATGTAACACCCGTTGTGCATTGGATATCATCACCATATGTGTGTGTCAGCTCATTACATTACTCATACTCCATGTGAATGCTGTCTTGATGTGAGCATGTCTGTTTGCCTGTACTGGTGTTCTTACCTGTCAGCACATGCCTGGATGTGTCCAGAGTAATGCTATTGACCTTGACGCTGTGTATATGTCACATATCAACACATACACTGCCTTAACGGACATGAGCAGTGACAATGCAGACATGCACACGGAAACTTTTACATGCATGTGTTTTGCCATATACATCTACATGGCACTGTACAGCAGTTCAACATCCTGCCACGTATTGCCTGTGTTGCACATGTGATACACATGGGACAATGGCTAGCCGGACGTTATTTGCAGGGATGGTTATCAACTATAGCATGTACAGGCAAGGTCATGCAGTAGTGTGTATGCCCTGGGCCATGTATGGGCATAGGATGTGTGGTTTTCTAGCTGTATCCGACAGCCATTTTGCCACCGCCAGGTGCATTAGTGCCACATTACTGATACAGACAGTTAATGATACATCTACCATGCGGTCATCACACCATGTATGACAGAGATGACATGTGCAGCTTTGATGGACAGGGTTGCATGGTATGGCAGGAGTATGTAACATGTATGGCACAGAGATCTGTCCAGCATGTGGCGATCCTTGTAGTAGGAAGGTGGCTGCCCATGACGTATGTCTTTCAGATCAGGATATGTACGTCCGTGTAGCATGTCCAACATCACAGTGTTGCACATGTCTTTATGCAAGGTAGCCAGCATGCTGCATAGTGGAGGTGAGGAATGTGAAGGCTGGTGTCGCCCATCCACGCATGGCCAATACCCCTTAAAGGTGATATGTGATCCGATATTGGTCACCCGAGTGCTAAATATGCCTGTCCAATGATCTCCATGCTCATGGATGGCACACTGTCATGACTTGGGTGCCTCGTATGACTACATAATAGGCCTGGAGATGTCACCAGCTCAGGGAGGTGAACTGCACAGCACCATCCCTTACACACAGTGTCCATAATGTTGACCACTGCCTAGGTGGTAGTTAATGGGTACAGGGTTATTCACCTAGTGGTGACAATGCTATTAGCAGCTGTCAGATTGTGCACATATGTCACACACCTCACCCTCAAAGCCCATTCTGTATGTTATCCACAACACTGAGACAGCTATTGCTCCTAGGTCATGGCCATTCACATCCTTACATACACAGATGCCTCCCATTTGTCTGTATGGTATGGGCTACAATGAGAGGGGAGTACAAAACATTAACCCTGTTTTACTGTAGCTGCCACTGATGTGATATGCACATGTCACTCAGACACCTTTTGTAGTGTTGCTTCTGTCAACAGGCCACTGGTAGAACACTCCTGTGACATACAAAGGTACATCTGGTATACTCAGTGTGGCTGGAACACAGTATGGGTGATGATGTCCTATGACCTGTCACAGGTATGCTATGCAGTGTGTAATCATCCGTACTGTCATCTACATCTGTACTGCTAACATCTACGTTGATATAGGTTCATGGACTTGCAGACCATACTCAGCAGGGTAATAGTTCAGTGCCTCCCATTATGACTGGCATCTCCACTTGTGGGTTGCAGTGGGTTTATATTATCCAACACCCTATCTGTATTGCATATTCATGCTCAGCACTTGTTCAGAACAAGTAAGCACTTCATGAGCTATTAATTACTATAGCACCCATTCCAACTAATTTCCTACAAGTACACTGTTTGTCCTTACATTTCCAGCTTGCTTACAGTACAACAGCTGTTGTACAAATGTACCACACATATCTTGTGAGACATGGTTGAATATACAGGCATGTCCAAGTGTCAATTACCAGTGTTATTGCCTGCCTATATGATGAATATGGCAAACATGAGGCAATAGAGCAATTGTCTCATGTACACAGTCAATACTTACTTCCCAACATACTGCACTACAGCCTGTGGGAGATGCACATATGTAGCCATGCTGAGGGTAATGCTCTCTCCAACCCAGACTGAACTTGACATTCATGTGGGGACGTTAAACATTTGCAACACACCCCACTCATCACATAGTCTCACTAGATCTCCACCACCACAGGCCACACATAGTATGACTACGACAGTTGCAGAACCTCTCCATACTCTCTGTGTAGGCAAAAGAGGCAGCCCCCATCACCAAACACAACACCAATTACTTATAGCCCACAGACTCATGTGTGCCCATCAACTACAGCCAATAGGGTGTTATAACATACCCAACACACCAGTCATAGGTGACTCTGTAGGTGGTCACACTGATGTCCCACTCAGCAGGCTACACAAGGCGATAGTTGCTTACATCTGTCTGTCGGGTAACAGGATCCGCAACATAACCTATGCACCCATGCCACACATCACCAGGTACAATTTGACTGTCATTCTCCATGTTAGTGTGACTGCCCTGAGATGTAACTTCTTGGACTACATGTACAGGGACATGCAATAGCTCTCCGGTCCTGTAGCCCAGGAAGGTATCACCCAAGCCCTGAGAAGCATTCTGCATTCATCCAGACTGATACCACTGTACAACGACTGAATGTTTCACTTCAACAGTTGCCTATGCTTCTGCTGTCATTCCACAGGCATCCAGTATCTGTCTGCTTTGAATGACATGGTCAACAAAACACGATGCTTTGGCACAGATGACCTGCACCTGTCGGCCCTGGGATTACAGATAACATGCAAGGCTCTTGCTGCTCCTATACTGCCTGTCTTGGACAGTTGCCAATAACATATTCACCACCAGAACAGGAACAGGCAAGCAAAACCTGGGGTAGTGTTACTCAATGATTGACATCTTCATCTCTAACGCACTCAGGCGAGGCACTCCTTATAATGGATCACTTTGATATCTCTGCAGTGATTGGGATCTGCCTCTAGGCTCCGAGAGCAAACCTGCACTGACAGGTTATATGCAGACCACACCTTTCAGTCATGTAACCAGGACCGGAACACCCATGGCAGAGGTGTGTCCATATTTCACAAGGATGTACACACCTCCAGGCTGGTTACTTAGCACAATGCATCAGAGGTAATCCACGTGCAACTAACTGTGGCCAGAACTGCTATACACATTGTAAGCTGCTACAGATTCCACACCATACCTCACGGTTACTGGGCCTCATTTCTTGGTGTACTGGACAGTAGGGTTCAGACAGGAACTACTGATGTAAGACTGACACTACCCCCACACTTAACTGGGATACCTACTCATGTACCGACACATTAGGCCAACGCTTTCTGGGATTTATGACCTCCAATCGGCTGGATCAACCCATACACACCAGCACCAAGGCCAACAATATCCTAGGCATGGACATTACCAACAGGAGACTGGTGTTCCACACCTGGGGTTATCCCCTCTTTGGTAGTTTCCGAATGTATGCTAATCACCCTTGTTATCCACATCCCAGCACCACACCCTTCACAAAATACACAGTACAAGATTTCTACAAGGCCTACTTCAGACGTCTTATGACAGTGGTAGTAAACGTCATGACACCCGTGCAGATGGACAATGTACTTACAAACACTGAAACATACACCACTGCACTTCATTAGCATTTACACGACTGCATGGATCATGCTATCCCAAACAGAGCCATGATGGTACCCACCAGATAACGGATGCCACTCTCGGGGTCCAGTTCCATGGACATAATGTACAACAAAAGGTGGAGGCTGTTGCAAAGTGGAGTACAATCCCATGGGTGGGGTAGCTCACTGGTCAGCCTCAGTAGGAATCCGGGATCTCTTATCACATCCTCCAAAGCTAGCTATGTAAACATTACTGCGACACATTCCAAGGACTACCACAAAGCATTATGGAGGTATGTCAGTACTCGATGGCAATACCCACATCTGCTCTGACATACGATGGTTAGCCAGGAACATTACAGAACCGACTGATATTGGCAACATCCTGGCAGATAGGTTTAATGCTAACTTTACACCCTCTCACTCCCTACAGGGCCGAAATCTATACAGGAACAATGCAGAGTCCCTGCGGTCACAACTATGCAGTTCTAACCTGCACTCTCTAAGGCCTGGAACACAGACTCCATGTGACCGTCCAACATCCCAGGCTACGATTTACACAAACCTCAGATCGACATGGCTCCCCACTTGGCCACTAGATTCACTAATAGCCTTGTATCAGACATTGTGGCCCCTGAATGGTGCACACCAACAGTTATCACACTCCACACAGGTGGTGCCACAATGAACCAGAGGGACTATTGCCCTATACGCCTGACTGGACTGTTCTGCAAGGCTATGGGGCACATCACCATGGAAGTCATTCACAGAGACATTGGTGGGCTCCAGACCTTTGATGCCACCCAGGTTGGATTTGTTAGGGCCAGACCATGGCTCCTACACCTGGTGGACTCCTTTGATACAGTTACCAGGGTAGTTGATGACGGTAAGGTGGTCCACACAGCCTACCTTGTCCTCTCATTGGTTTTCAGCACCATTCTCCATTCTGGTATTGACAACATACACATCCACCTGCACATCGACCCCTACATCTCGAGATGTTATGCAAAGTGGCTCATGGATAGGACCCACACAGTGAGGGTAGCATACCGTAGTACCTACTGTAATTCAGTTACACTTGGCATACCACAGTCCTCGGTCATAGGGCCCCTCATGTTCGGTATATGCTTCCCTGAGGTACAGGCTAGCACAGAGGGACTTTCCCTGAATAGGTTTCCAGACGACTGCAAACAGGGAGCCATGATTGATCCACCAGCTGATACAGACACCCTCCATAAGGATGTCATTGTGACGGATACCTGGTGTCGATAACATGGCCTCAAGCTGCATGACACAAGGTGCATAGACATCCCTTTTGGATTACACCAATCACCCACTGACTGTCACATAGGTGGTAGTCCCCTGCATGCATGTGACATTATACGGGATCTTAGTACACACGTATATAGCACCCACTCCTTTGATAACCATATTGCCAATGTGGTGTGCATATCCTTCTACGTGGCCACCCTTATCTGTAATGGGTTTGTAGCTGGAACAAAGGCACCCATTGTACCTCTATACTCCTGACATATGACACACATTCAAGGGTACAACACCCCTTTTGGGGTGTACCTTACAGAACAGTAATGGCTTTACATACCACAACATTAACACACCATGAGGATTATTGACCTCCGAAGGATGACATATGCAGCACAACTACAGACACCACAACTGTACACATTTGCATACTGCATACTCAGGGGTGACCTCTGCTGAACATACAGGGCCCATGACCAAAACAATATTGATGGATATACTCCACATAAGCAACATAAGCAAAAGTCACTGAGAGCAACATGCTCATGGATATGTACACAAACGCAATGATGAGTGGGACGTGCTTGAGGGATACATTCCTGAACCAGACATTCACCATGCTTTAGAACATGATTCCTATGTACATCAAGCAGGGACCCTCACTAGCACTCTTTATGAGATACCTCGATGGGTGGATGGGAGACACACATGTACGCCAGGGATCACTGCAGTGGCTGTACTGTACACAGGTGCAGGTAACAAATGGCTCTGCTGTTTACAGACACAGGACACTAACCTAGGGAGGTGCCGCCAGTGAAAACACTGTAGTTGGGCTTACAAATGGACTTGGCCAGACAGCATAGTACCTAACTATGAACCTGTGAAGCTATTACATGTCCTTTGTGCAAGGATAATTGAGTAGCTCTTCCATTTCAATTAGTTATCATGCTGTTACAGTGTCCCGTGACTACAAGCCATATGTATCCTGTTATTGTGTATTGTACATGCCAATAGACATACCTTTTGTTTGCATGATATAACAGTTATGCTGTGTAAAATATCTGGCATATCTACCTACAATACTGTGCAATTGCACATATTTTAAACATTATCCCATAATGCAAAGCATACTTGCACAGCAGGACCACCTTAGGCATGTTATTCTCATTATATGCCCATACACATGCCTACTGTGACAGTATATCAACATATACTATCCCCTGCTATGGCACGTATTTGTTGGACAAACCCTACCACTGATGGCGGGTGGTGTGGAATTGTTGTGTTTAAAGCCCTCATGTAGCATCCCTTGTGGTGTATGAGATGTTTACCTTGTGGCCCACAGCAGGACACACAGTTTCTATAAGCGTTACTATGCTCAACAAGACATCACTACATAATACCTTTTCCCACTTTATGCATTGCGTACACTTTAATTAATACAAAACAGGCTCTACATACACTAACATACTGAGTGATGTTCATCGTGTTTCACTGTTGCAGTCATCACTGTAGGGTTCTTCCTGCCGGCAGGCAGCCCTCGGTCGGCCAGAATCCCAAAGTCTGGGTCCGGTGTCGGCTGTTCAGGCATGCTCCCTGACGTCAGAGTGCCAGGAGTACAAAGCTGCCAGCTGACGCCATGTTCTCCAGTTTTTCTTGCCATGTGGTGGAAGCAGTTTGCAAGTGCCGGTCGGCTGACTCCTGATATTTTTTCGTACTTCAGTCTGAAGACTTACTTCTTCTTCTCAAAGCTAAGTACCCCGTTGGGGAAACATTTTTCTTGCTCCAGTCCGATGTCAGAAAAAGTTAATAATTGTATTTCTTGTGGGAAGCAAATACCTCATAAGGATTTCCACTCTTACTGTATTCCTTGTTTAGGCCCTGACCACGACGTAGCTATTTGTCGGTTTTGTGCTAGATTTAACCAACGTACGATTAAGCAGAGGTACAATTTTGCTTTTCACTACTTTGGCAGGCGATTTAATTATAAAATGTTGTTGGACACGCTTCCGACTACCGGAGTTCACAAATGACGCAAGGATAAGGACAGGCCTCCGAGGTCCAAATCAGACGACGGTTTACAAGCAGACCCAGCTCCAGGTTTGGCCGTCGTCAGTGAGGCGCTTTCGCAGCCCCTGTCATCGGCCATTTCAGAACCGATTGCTGAAACTGACTCCCATGAGGAGCCAACTAGGCCTTTGAGTACTCCAGCTGCAGGACCTTCGGACAATGCTCCCTCGGATGGGTCTGGAGCCGCTGTGCAGGTACCGGCTTCCGAGGGGGTTTTCAGGCCTACACAGCTTCTGATTAAGGCAAAACCAAAGACAAAGGTGAAGACTCCTTCTAAATCAAAGACACCAGCCCAAGCCTCTTCTGATCAGGGACCCAAATCTCAGAAACAGCTGCTTAAAATGGCGGATGACTTACTAACCATGATTAGGGGTTCACATCCCCCTCCAGAGAAAAGGCAAGAATTGGATCTTGAATCCTCTGATCAGGCATCTATTTCTTCAGTGTCTTCCTCTGAACAGGAATATACTTTCCCTCCTTATGAGGATTCTGATGCTGAGAATCCATTTCATCAGCTTCTCCCCCTGAGGATTTTTTTTTTGGGGAAACTTTACATGACATGAGGGAACTTTTTCACTGGGAAGGACAGGAGTACTCTGAATCTAAGAGACAGCTTAGGGATTTCCTTCTTCTTCCCCAACATAGACCCCTGGCTATTCCTCCTATTTTGGATATTGTGGATGATGCCTTTTCTGAGGCTAATTTAACACCTGACTCTTTCCTCCAGCCCTTGCTAAGCCTGACAGATATTACAGGGTCCCTGACTCCCACCAGTTCCTTTACAAAAATCTTGCTGCTGATCCAGAAACCATTTCTCAGGGTCCTAAGGGTGTTAAGGCCGCCTCTGCTAAAAACCCTATTCTGACAGATAAGGATTCCAGAGCTTTGGAGAGATGGGGCAAAAAAGTGTACACTTCTGCTACTTTATCTATCAGGGCTTTAAATTGCCAATTTCATATGCTAAAATATCAGCAATTCCTGCTGTCTGTTATGAAACAAAAGCTAAGTACCATTTCTGCATTTGCAGATAATAAAGAATTACACAATTTGTTGCATGCTACTGAGCAAGTGGGGAAGCATGGTTTACACTGTGGTTTTGATGCCTTGGAGGCTTCATGCAGGGCAGCTGCCACTGGCACAGTCATTAGAAGGCATGCTTGGTTAAAAAAACAAAATTTACCTGATCAAGTGAAAGCAAAGTTACTGGATGCTCCTGTTCAGCATAATGTTTTGTTTGGGTCTAAGGCTGAAGAGGAGATAAAGAGAATGGAGGATAAGGCAAAATCCATGCAAATGGATAAGAATTTCTTACAAGTTCAGCCCCCTAGATTTAGCAGAAATTGGCCAACTAAAAATTGGTCCTTTCCCACCTCGGACAGGCCTCAGAGGGGTAGATATAGGTGCTCCAGAGGGAGGGCCCAAGCACAGACCTCTTACAGACCTCTTACAGTGGAGTGCTTCCACCCCCAGGGGTGGAGAGGACAGACCTCAATCTTATAGAAAACAGGCTCAATGACTCCCCCTGCATGGCTCCAGGAACTTCTCTCCTGGAAGCCCCTCTAGGGGGAAAACTCTCTCTTTTTCAACAATATTGGACTTACATAACCCAAGACAAGTGGGTTCTGGATGTAGTTTCAAAAGGTTACAAATTCCACTTTCATACCTTGCCAAGACCAAACGGATGGCCAGACCTACCAAAACACCAATGGGCAGAGGCATTAAACCAGCTGGGTTCCCTCATGGCTATGAGGGCCATAGAACTGGTTCCACAATCATAGATGGGGCAAGGCTTTTACTCAAGGCTCTTTCTAGTTCCCAGAAAACAAAATTTATGGAGACCTATCCTGGATCTGTCAGTTTAAAATACTTTCCTGGAGATACCAAAGTTCAAGATGCTTACTCTGCAGCTGCTCCTGCCAATGTTGAGCAAAAATGCATGGATGGTGACACTGGATTTAAAGGAGGCTTACATACACATCCCTATCAGACAGGAGTGCAGAAAATACCTCAGGTTCAAGGCCAGTTCGAAACATTACCAATTCTCTGCGCTGCTCTTTGGCTTGTCTACTGCGCCCAGGGTCTTCACCAAGTGCCTGGCACCAGTAGTAGCTTATTGCAGACTCCAGGGAATTCAAATTTACCCTTATCTGGATGACTGCCTTATTTAAGCAGACAGCAAGGATGTCTTACTCCAGCACCTGGAATTTGTTCAAAATCTACTCAAGTACCTGGGATTCACTGTGAACATAAAAAAGTCAAAATTGACACCCACACAACAGATAACTTTTCTGGGTGCTCTTCTAAACACAACAACCCAGATGGCTTTCCTGACATCTGAAAAGCAACTACAGCTGGCTTCAACTTTCAAAACCTTGGCATTAATGTCTCAGCTAACTGCAAGGAAATTCCTGCAGGCTCTGGGTTACATGGCCTCCTGCATCCTTCTCATACCAAATGCAAGACTACATATGAGAGAAATACAATGGTACCTAAAAAGTGTATGGTCCCAGCATTGACACAGTCTAGAAACACAAATTGCTGTCTTGCCTTGCCTACAAAAGGAATTCCATTGGTGGACCATGGCATGTCTTCACAACAAAGGGAAAGCCTTCAGTCTGCCTCCAGCCAGCCAAGTGTTAACCACGGACAGCTTGGATTATGCATGGGGAGCACACTTGCAGGGGAAAGGCCTGCAAGGTTACTGGACAGAGGATCAGAAGCACCTACATATAAATTTAAAAGAGATGTTAGCAGTACAGAATGCTCTCTTGGCTTTCAGGGATCTTCTACAGCCAGGACAACTACTGATACGGACAGACAACACTATGTGGTACATAAACAAGCAAGGGGGTTCACACTCCTACCCCCTTTGCAGACTAGCCATGACTCTATGGAACACAGCTCTAGCTTTCAAAGTGGATCTACAAGCTCAGTTCCTGCCAGGGAAACAAAATATTCTGGCAGACAGCCTGAGCAGGAACCTGTCAGACCCACATGAGTGGATGCTAGACACCCAAATATTCAAGATGATTACAGAAGCCTGGGGCTGCCCGGACATAGATCTATTTACATCCCCCCTCAACCACCGGTTACAGATTTTTTGCACAAGGACATTTCACAAACTAGCATGGAAAGTGGATGCTCTCTCTCTTTTAGTTGGAGAAACCTCTCGGGGTATGCCTTTCCTCCACTACCTCTTCTTCCATGGGTGTTACTAAAGATCAAACAGGACAAACCCAAGATGATTTTACTGGCCCCAAATTGGCCTCATCAATTTTGGTACTCAACACTGATGAATTTATCCCAGGAGCCTCCTTGGATTTCACCTCAGATACCAAACCTTTTGTCCCAACACCAGGGCCAGGTTCTGCACTCTCATATCAAAACTCTCAGCCTGGCAGCTTGGTGAATTCAGGGTCTATGACTATTCCTACCCTTCCCAAACAGGTCATGGATGTCATCTTAGAAGCCAGATGGATCTAGCACTAGAAAATCTTATGCAGGTAAATGGAAGAGATTTTGCACCTGGATTCATGCTCAGGATTCGGATCCTCTCATTCCTAATATCCCATTGATTTTACATTACCTGACAGACATGCTACATAAGAGTTTATCCTTCTCCTCCATAAAAATACATGCCTCAGTTATCTCTGCACATTACAGTACAGACCCTCCAATCTTTTCACATCCACTTCTGAAACAATACCTCAGAGGAGCAAAGAATTTAAGGCCCCCTAGGACACCACCCATACCTGCCTGGAACCTCAACTATGTTCTGGAAAAACTCACTCTGCCTCCTTGAGCCTGCTGCCACATCTGACATTAAGTATTTATCATGGAAGACAGCTATCCTACTGGCTTTGACTTCAGCCAGGAGAGTCTCCGAGTTACAAGCTCTCATGGTTGTGGAACGTTATATTATTTTTCACCAAGATAGGGTGTCTTTAAGGACTAATCCTACTTTCATGCCTAAAGTGGTTTCCAAAGTGACTTTAAATCAAACTATTCACCTGCCAACTTTTTTCACTAATCCACAAAATAAGGGGGGGAGGATCTTGCATTCTTTGGATGTACACAGGCAACTACGTTTTTACCAGGACAGAACCAAGGATATCAGGAAAACAGCAACTGTTTATTTCTTATGCAACAAATTCTCAAGGCAAAGCTATTTCAAAACAGACCATTTCTAAATGGATTGCTCATGGAATCAGATTTTGTTACTCTCATCATGGAAAGCAAATCCCAGGAAAAATTAGAACTCACTCTACCAGAGCTGTTGCTACTTCAGCTGTCTTTCTCAGGGGAGTACTTACCAAAGATATTTTGTAAGATGCAACTTGGAGTTCAGTGCATACTTTCTCTAAGCACTATAATCTCCCTCTTTACTCTAAGTCTAGGGCAGGCTTTGCTTCTGCAGTCTTGCAGGGCCTTCTAGCCGCCCCTTCTAATCTATAACCACCACCCTTTATCTCAGCTTTGGGATTCAACCCTACAGTGATGACTGCAACAGTGAAACATGATGAACATAGTACAGTTGTGTACACTTACCATAAATGTAGATGTTCGAGTGTCTTCACTGTTGCAGTTTGTGTTACCCACCCTCCTGTCCCCTCTTACACTTTTCTTACTGTGGTTTCCTACTTCACCCTTCTTCTGAGGTGTATTTGCTACAGAGTATGGGGTTTGTTGTATGTTACATTTTTGGTTTACTATTAGCCTTCACTTTTGGGCACCTGACATCTGGGGCAAGAAAAACTGGAGAACATGGTGTCGGCTGGCAGCTTTGTACTCCTGGCACTCTGATGTCAGGGAGCATGACTGAACAGCTGATGCCGGACCCAGACTTTGGGATTCTGGCCGACCGAGGGCTGCCTGCTGGCAGGAAGAACCCTACAGTGATGACTGCAACAGTGAAGACACTCGAACATCTACATTTATGGTAAGTGTACACAACTGTACTTTCTACATACCTTGTTAGCGTTCCGAGTCTTCGTAAATATCTCTCTTACACCTTTCCTGTTTAAACAGTTCTATGGTATGAGCATATGGTTTGAATGTATGGCAAAGCATCCTTATATACATAGATACCTGTAATATGTGGTATCCTGCCGCCAATTGGTGTTTCTGAGTAAATTATTACATGCACATCAGCTGTGCAGCTACTCCATTCACCAATTACGCAGCAACAGTGGGGTATAATTGAATTCTCCACTTGGGCGTTACCCTTTTGCCCTACCTTCGGGGAGATGGCCTGTATGTGTTTTGTTGTGAGGAATTGCAACTGCTATTTGGAGAGACACGGATATTTTGAATTCATGTCCCCCATGGATTGTATGTGATGGCTAGAGTATGTGGTTCTACATGTGAGTGTACCTGTCATCTCAACCGTCTGATAAGGGACTATTGCAAACAAAACCTGTAACATCGCCACCTGTTCCATTAAAAAAACAGCTACGATTTCACATGGCGCTATTACAAATGTGTCTCTCACAAGGTATGTTAAAGCTTCTGCAGATGTAATTGAGTGAGCGGATGTTTGTGATGTTATTACAGTCTGTACTGCAATTGTTTCGGGTGTGGGGGAGATGTAGGTGGGTGTACATAGCATATACAGGTTTGTGGGGACAGCATTTCTACATATTCCATATGTGTGTGTGGGCTTCTTCCCTAATTGAAGACCTATCATTTAGTAGACTAAAACTATGGTTGTTGCAGGCTTATACATTGAGCCATTGTTAATTGGTTCCTATATAGCATGCAGGTGAGGTTGATACTTCAATACCTCCGGAAATACATCGATATGTAAGGGAATGTTACTAAATGACAGCTGTCTCGTGTATTTCTGTCACAGATATTTGCACTCATTGCAGTTGTGTTGGTGACTGAACCTCTTTGGCATGGGTTGCCACCTTTTCAAATGGCCATAGTGGGACATTTGCAGGACACACATCGGTGTTTACAGGCCGACACATACCCACGGTCAGTACACAGGATAGAACGTACTTTTATCCTAAATACATACTTATTCTTGTAGCACTTTAGCTACTTATCATGTTTCCTGTAACATTTATGTATTTTAGATACAGGAATAACTATTTAATGCAACTATTACATAATATATGGGACATAATTATAACCTAAAATCTCGGACATTTGCCCTTTTTAATATTTGTTGTCAGGACACAATTGCCCAAGGAGGGGCTGTCCCTCTTAAAGTGGGACAGGTGGTAACCGTATGCCTACGGCCAGCTATGACCACACCTACCATAATGATCTACCTCTGAGTTAGCACTAACAGACACACGATGCAAACACACACACACACATTACAGTCCCACTGAAATGCACACAGCACCCTCAGCACACACTTACACAGACTGCACCAATCACAAACACATTTGAACACAGTACCTACCTGGACCGCAGCACCGGCAGCGATAACTAAATGTCCCTTAACATCGTGATAATATTACTCACGGTTCTAGTGTTCTGGTACTGTGGTCTTTCGGTCTTTAAGCCTCGTGATTACGTGTGTCGGTATGTAAAACATTCGGTAGTTGGCAGTATCCTATTTATTTGTACCTCCATGGTTGTGTACATGTCGTTGACCTATCTATATATTTGCAGATATAGGTGAATCCATATATATCGACATATATCTCTCTATCACCCTTTCTATCTCTATTATATATATATATATATATATATATATATATAGAGAGAGAGAGAGAGAATGAGAACACACCTTTCATTGTGTACATGGCAGTGTATACTGTTTCCTGGACTCTGCACGTTTGTGTTTTAACCTGTCACAATACACACCTGCCATTGGTACATCTCAGGTAGCTTAGTGTTAGGTGATTCTGTACATGATTGCGTGTTCTACTCCAGGCAGTGGTTGTTTTACCCTTCAGTGCAGGCACTATTAGTACAGGGGTGAATAATGCTAGCTTCACCTGTTCTGGACATCAGTGACTGTGATCTGCGCGATATTCAGCAAAGCTTAGCCATGTTTCGCGCATATCTGTATAGTCATGTTTAAACAACGCTTACCAGCACTTGCCAACGCATAAATCCGCTAACATGTGTTAAACCTGATCTGATGACCTGCATCCAACATCCATTATTCGTGTCTTCGGGATTACGTAACGGCCCTTGCAGGACGTGGAACCGGGAACATGCACGACATTCAGTACATTTACCACTTGGGCATCTGGGATTTGTACACGTGTTATGGTGTTTTGTATGTGGACTGTACTACGGCTGTTACTCCATACTGCAATCAAATGTGTAACTCAGTTAGTTTACATATGGATGAGACCTATTAATGGTATGTCCAAGTGATGTTTAATGGATGTGCTCCAGCACTGGGAATGTATGTCACAGTGAGCCACACACTATAATGTGCTATACCTTCACACAACCATAGGTGGAGCATGCTGGGTTGACAGATACCTGTCATGGGTACTCCCCATGCTTTGCCACTACATCCCTGATTACATTATATGGAGCCCCTCATTAACATACTAGGGAATCCATGCAGAGTGTGTGGGGAGCAGTGATTACACACATGGATCCCGCAATTGGCTCTGCTCCACTGAGGGACAGTTGGTTAATCGATGTGGTGGCAACAGCAGGCACTGTTTGCCTTGGTTGATGAATGGCCTCTGACCATCGGGCATGTACCTACCGATGTACCTAGGAACCTATACATACAGTATCAACATATGCTGTTAGGTGCGTGTACTGTTAAGGTGTTGACATTCCTTGTTCCAATAGCTGTTGTGTGTGCAATGGTTGAGGGCTGCCTATGTAGGAGTCACACAGTAGGCCACCTATACATTACAATTTACAGGTGGTCATGTGTGTGTGTGTGCCATCCAGTTTACTGTGTGTGCAGGTGGAGAGGTGTGTCAGTCCGTAGGGGCCTACACTGTCAGTGTATGTGCTATACGTTCCCTCTTTGCCAAGGCGTGGGCATATTGGGCACACCTCCGTCTGCCTACTGGGGCTGGCACAGGGTGTTTGTGGTCTGAATTCCTCTGTGACTGTGATGGCCTTGGCAATTGCAGTGGACTGTGAGGGGCCTTCACCATTATGTCCCTGCTGCAGCTGTTTCTGCAGGATCATATTATGTAGCATGGCACATACTATGAAGATGTGGGCACACGTGCCTGGAGAGTATTACAAGGCTCCACCAGATATGTCCAAGCAACGGAACCATGATTTCAGCATCCCAAACACACGGTCTATGATGATTCTAGCTTGTGCGTGTGCCTCATTATGGCATTCTTGCATGGGTGTGTGTGCATTTCTGATGGGAGTCATCATCCACGGCTCCAGTGCATAGTCAGCATCCCCCACAAAGTGGCCATTTGGGATGTCCCCCCTGACAAATACCTGATACAGCTGTGAGGCATGCCAGATGTGGGAGTCATGGTAGCTTCCAGGGCTGCCGGCACACACATCCATGATAATGCCCTGGTCATTGCACACAACCTGGCAGTTGATGGAGTGGTATACCTTGCAGTTTATGTAGCGCCTACCATGCTCACCAGGTGGCGACTTGATATGTATGTGCGTGCAGTCTATCGCACCCAGTACCTCCGGGTAGTGTGCCACATGGTGGAAGAGACGCATATTGCTGGCCAACTCCTCCTGAGTTCGGGAGAAGTATATATGCTCATTGGCATGTGGTAACATGGCATCCAGGAACTGGTGTAGTACCCTGGATGCTGATGCCTGTGAGATCCCCATTATATCTCCAGTTGGCCTTTGAAAGGTACCTGTGTCTAGTATTCTCAAGCTTACACATACCTTCATGTTCACTGGGATGGGTTCCCCTCTGTTGTTTCTGGATCTCAGGCGTGGCCGGCACAGCTCAACTATTTGCTGTAAGATGTCCCTATCCACTCTGTAATGCTCTACTATCTCCAGATCATGTAGCCCCTGGTAGGTTACCCTTGGTCTGAACACTCTTCTCCTCCTTCGGGGCCTGCAGTGGTTGTCAGCATCATCCTCCACAACACCTTCAGTCTCTAACACATGGTGATGAATCACAGCTATGGCAGCTCCCAACATGTACATTGTAAAAGTTCCCCGTCTGTTTACACCAATGGTGCAGTGTTTGGGAATACACAGGTGTGTGTGAGGTGCCTTCACACTTTATACTATTCTGCTTTGAACACTGATGATGTTATAGGGTGTGTATGTACAATCGGAGCTACAGGGTATCTTATGTGTTTTACCACATGTACTGCTATTGTGGTGCCTTTGGTGTTGAATTACATTTAGCTGCCGTGGATTACTTCTTGCTTTTCCCTTAACATTTCTTAACGTTTCCCCTCCCATTTTCTGTCATGCATCCAGCAGCCTGCTTTCTTTTGTACTTTCCAAAACCTGGCTTATCTTGCGAAATGTGTTCTATGGCCGATCTACTGCAGGTTTGATTTGCTCTGAGGTGACAGTTCTCTTTTCTTTGCAATCCGACATCCCCCCTATCCTATTCTGCAGGTTGCTGCGAGCAGACATGTTAGCTGCCATCAATTGCCCACTGTGAGTTAATAGGTGTTAATTGCTCAGTTGTACTCTAATTACCCTACTGCGGCATTTCCTTATTTTCTTCCCCTAACCTTCCTGTTTGAGCTATGGTGCGCGGCGCGTGCGTCTGCTTACCTGGTTTCAGGCACGTTTTCATCCACGTACATATGCGCTTTCGGGCACCATATGTGCTCTCAGCTAAACAATGCTATACCTACATCCCCACCCCTATCTTGCAGCTTTGCTTAGCAACGGGCAGCCCAGATTTGCATTGCTCCAATGTGCTTACAGCTACGGTGGTACACCCCACTGCTGATGTCATGTATACCTCCAAACCACTCCTCGGTGTTGTAGCGCTGCACCGTATGGTACATCCTTAGTCCGGCGGGACATTTGCAATTCACTATTACTTGCCTCGTTTGCATAGCATTGACAACTAATTCATAGTTACCATGCCGAACACTGTCACAGACCCTTAGCAACCCTTGCAGCTTGGTTGTGGTGTACCATGCATACCATTGAGTATTATGGTGAAATCATGATTTGTATTACATTGCGATTTTATGACATTTGTATATATTTTCCTTGTGTTCTCAATTGCGCACACATGCCCTGTGGTTGTACTTTGCGTTACTGTGGACATGACATTAAATGTTGTTTTTTAGGTGTTGTGTATCTTTTCTTATGCCATTGGCTGCATATTTAGCCATTGGCATATGTTAACTTTGTAATACATGAGTCTGGTCCGCTTTCATGGCTCCGATGTTCTGTTTGGCAAAATGTGAACCGTTTTTTTTTAGTTTACATTTCTGTGGGCTTACGCTATGCCTGCACCACTTAATGAATCGCTATGTACCTTCATTTTCATGGTGCAGTACTGCGCATGGGGTGATTAGCATACCTGAGCCGAGGGTTGCATAGATCTGGCGTACGCTGATAGTGCACATGGAATTGGATTGTACCTGAATCACTCCGCGGCCATATTTGGCATTATACCACCTACGCTATGCCTGCGCCTGGCGCAAGCTTCATGAATCCCGGGGGGGATTATTTAAAGTTTTTTTTCTCTTACTAATATTGTAGGTGTAATTGTTGGCTACATGTTATTAACTCAACATTATCCTGCTTATTTCTTAATCACGTTTCTACTCTTCGAACCCTGCTTGTTCCATTTTGGAAACACTATATTGTATAGATCATGACATAATAATTATGATGACAAACATCAGATTAAAACACTACAACCTATCCAGAAAAGGCCCTTAAACAATAACACCTTTATGTCTCTCTCCATATTTCCCTCTACACTGCTTCTGTCTCATCAGTCTTTGCCCTCATTATTTGTGTGATGTCTGGCATAGAGCAGCAATTGTAAGTGATAGTAAATGGCAGTTCATGTCTTAGGCAGAAACTAGTGAGTTTTTGCCTTTGGCTGTATTAGTCTCCTGCCACTCGGTCTGTTCTGCTTAGCCTTGTTGTGCTATGAAAGACTGATAGCAGTATGAGGATACAGTTATTATCATATACTCAACAGGCTACAGAGTACAGTACATACCATATGGGATATTTCAGTTCTAACTACTGCTATGAATTTGGAGCTTTTCTCCCTGGGCCTCTGCTGAAAATGGGTATCTCATGACCTAGTCAGACTTTCCTGGTAAACAAATGCCAAATAAATAAATAAACAAATAAATAAATAAGCTGCACACAAACTTTCTTGCTTCACAGTGTTTCTATAGTCAGTTGCAATATTTGTTTTGTCATCTGACATTTGACTTCCTTAGTGGTGTGATCAGCTATTATCACTTCTATAGACTCTCTAAGCAGATTGGCAGGTGTCTAAATCCAGCATCATGTCTACAATTACTGCACATTATAACTTCTCATTAATTGTCTACCTGTGGATTCATGCATACTTCCATGATTCTACCAGTATTAACCTGCTTGTTCCCTTATGTGGTTCATAATCATGCACAAAATGTTCATACCTTCCAAAAATAAATGCAAGGCATTTGGTGGAATCAAGAATTTATGGGTTAGCAAGAATTTTACATTTGGCACATATTAAATTAATTGCTACTATACACACATATGTGATAGGTTGCATTAATTTTCATTGCCATGCATTTTCTGAACTCTATGTATTATGACATGTACATATATGTTATCATACAGTGATTGTAGTACTGATGCCACTGATGCCAAATAAACACATACATTTCCATAAAGAGCAGTACTACATGCCTGAAATCCATGGACAGTCACCAGATATAAGGACAGCCTAAGTATGCACCTACATTATCCATATAACAAAGACTGCTGCAATTATCATGATAAATGTGTAGCTCATGGAACATTAACATAACACACATCTGTTCTGAAACTGATCATAATCAGAACTGGTTCTATGTCTGCACTCCTTACGTTTGTGGTTTTCCATGAATACCATATACCACCATTAATTACTTTTCTAAGTTCAAAACCTTATCAGTTTCACAGCTATTTGTCAGTGGTGCACTTCAGGAAGCAATTTGGGAAGAGAGAGAAAGTAATGCCAATGGCTTGTTTTACTTCTGTATATTATAAAAGTTGTTGTACTCAAAATAAGACTAATTCATTGTGATGCTGTTTAAATGCTGCATAATGTAGATTTGTGTCTGAACTCCATCACATTAGACATGCAAATGATGTACAATGGTGTGGGCTCCTTGCACACATATTTGTTAATTGTTATTAAATAGTGTGCTGTCATGTGGTTGACTTCTATGTTCTTATTTTACATTACATATTGTCCAAGCATGAGGAAATTAAAATGAAATACCAAATAATTATTATTTGCATGCAACCATCCTGAGCTGAACAGTCAGGAATGCTTGTTTCTTAATCCACTGTCTCACAGATGTATTTTTCATTAAAACACCATACTGCAAAACAGCTGCATGCCACTCACAGTACCAAAGTGTACATGAATGACAGGATATATAAATTATCAGAGCAGTATGTATATACTTATGAGTAATAACACTGCTGTTTTTCTGCTTGTCAAAGCACATTCCTTTTCACCTAAGTCTATGATGCAGACTCTCATCTTTGCAGCAAACTAATGTGGTGATCATTAAAGATGTGCAGTATTTCATACTGAAAATCAGATTTTTCTTGTGGCACTTAAAGTTGATACAATATATTCTATATTGTGTACTTAAATAGGTGGTTCAAGTACAGCAGTGACTGAGTAACATGAGTGCATGTGTGTTCTAGATAAATATAGCATTGTCAACTAATCTGATGTGTACACATACACTGAGAAGAAACACTTATGCTGAAAGACAGTGCCCTCATCAATTTATTCTAGTTTTGGCTATGACATCTTCCATGCTGTGCACTACAGAGGTTATATGTCCAAATGTGCTCTTTTTCAATGCTGCACTCAGACATCTCCTGTGGCACTTATTGTTGATGCTGTATATTTTCATTTGCATAACTCGATAGCCAGCTGTTTCAAATCCTACAGTATGGAACTTGTATAAGTGAGAGTGTGTGTGTTAAGCAGATATGGTTTCAACAACATATCTGATATGTAGACTTCCACTCTGTAGTGTTACATAGATATGGCTTCACCAACAGATCCGATGTGTACACATCCACTCAGGAGACAGATTTATATTGAAAGAGTGCTTATCCATCAATTTCTTCCCCTTTCAATACAATAAATTGATCTGCTACATATTGATGTAGTTATTCTTTCTAACATGCTTATTTCACACTTCCAATATGACTTCTCCTGTGGTGCTTGCAGCTGACACTGTAGTCTATATATTGTGTAACTAGATAGGTCAGTTAACTCCAGTAGTGATTGACTACTCTGTGTGCGTGCATGTGTGTGTGTGTGTGTGTGTGTGTGTGTGTGTGTGTGTGTGTGTGTGTGCGTGTGCATGCGAGTGTGCGAGTGTGTGCGTGTGTGCATGTGTGTGCCTACTTATAGGTAGGAATGGCTTCACCTACTGATCTGATGTGTAGCTTTACAGTAGGACTGGGCTCTTCTAATGCTAAAAAAACAATGCTAATGTCATCTTTTAAATCTACACTATCTCACTGTGAAATCATACTTCTCATGTGGCACTTGTGATTTATGCAATGTCCTCTAGTTTCTGATTTTAGTTAGGTAGTAGGGTCTAACACAGACTAAAATCCATAGAATAAGTGTGTATGTGTGTGTGTGAATGCACATGTTGGTAGGAATGCTTTCACTCACAGGTATGATCCATATCTGTACAGCTGGATAGGGCTCTTTCACAACTTTCTGTCCATTTTAGCACAGACAACTGCTTTGTTAAACACTGATGATCCAATTTGTTGAAATGTGATTTTTTGTACTATAGTACTAAGCCTTTTTCTGTGGCATCAGGAAATGAGACAGCATTCTCTAGCATGGGGATTTAGTAAGACATGAGTTTGAATCTGGCATTTTATATGTGGTTTACATGTTTGTCCATCTAGAGTCACAGGGATGACTGGATTTTGCAACACATGTTGCTGTATGCACTTCATGTCGTGCAAATTTTTGATACAAATCACACCACTCCATCAATCGATTTAAATCAACATATATGCCTTGCAGCACTATGATGATGTTATGCCTTCTAATATACCCTGTCTCACCTTTGTAGTAAGACTTTACCTGTGGCACATGCAGTCCATACCATATGCTGTAACTTATGTAGTTTGATAGGTAGGTGTTCAAAACCAACAGTGACAGAGTATTAAGAGTGTGTTTCACTGTAGTGCTGGGAGTGACTGACATCCAACACAGTTTTATTGTGCACAATTACAGTAGGAGAAAGCGTCCCATTACTTTTAGACCAAACAAATGATTTGCACCACAGTGATGATACCATGCCTTCAAATATGTTCTGCCTCACATTTGTAGTAAGACTTCACCTGTGGAGCACCTAGTTGATTCACAGTTCTGAAGATTATGGACTTACATAGGCAGTTGTTCAACTCAAGCAAAGGATAACATAATGTGAGTGTAGTGGCATGACATATACAGCATTTGAAATTTCATGCCAGTCAAATAGGTGTTCTGTAATACTTGCGGTGAATGTTCTTCTAAGGTGCATGCAGTTATTTTTATTTATTTATTTATTTACATTTGTTTACCGGGAAAGTCTGACTGGACACAGGTCCATTTTCAGCAGAGGCCTGGGGAGAAAAGCTCCACAGTGCAATAGAATGCAGTACATGAGAAAACAAAGTATAGAACATACAATTGATTTTAATGCATAATAGGTTAGAAGTTAACAGTTTTAGTTAGACAGTACAGTAGACAGTCATTGAGGTACATAGTAAAAACATAGTCAAAAACCTAAAAAAATAAAGTTTTTTTTTTTTTCCACCAGTACTGTTACTACTGACTTCTATCACATATGTGCCGAGATAGGCATTGATTCAAATCTGGGAATGTATATGCGCAAAACAATATGGAAAATTAAGTGTGGCTTATCAAAAAAACAGTAATATGGCTAAATCATACATGTGTGGGCAGTAACATCGATCCATACTTTCATCCTTCAGAATAAATCTGTACTGGATAAATGAACATCAAAAGACTTTCTTAGTTCACACCTTTAGGTGTATTCTTTGTGACATCCTCTGTTACTATCTCCTGTGGTAGATGTTGTTACTGCACAGTGCTGTAGAGTATGGAATAAGATATGCTGGATTTTGAACTTGATAAAGTCTGTCAAACAATTATGACAGACAAAAGTGGCTTAGCCAAAGACTTAAGATATGGCACATTAGCAGGGCTACTTATGTTTAGGTCCCATACTCCATTACAACAGATAATGTAATCCCTTTAAGTGTGTTCTACATGACACATCAGATATGCTTCTTTCTGCGGTGCAGTGGTTGATACATATTTCGCTGACATCTGACCTTGGCTTGTGCTCAGTTCTGGCAAGATGTAACTAATGACTTTGTCAGTGAATGCCCACAAGCATTATTTATTTCACCCAAAATAATTATTTGTATTAAATGACTACATACACATATTTAAGTTTACATTCTATTATGGTGTTCACAACCTTGGGCTTCAAATGAAATGAGGTATTTTTCATTATTTCTTGATGTGGGTCATGCTGCAAAATTGTCATAAAGAGTGAGTGGCCCTATGTTTTGCTATTTTCTTGTGGTTTTGTGTTGGGTAGTTGATGGTATTGTATTTATTTATTTAACATTTGTTTACTGGGAAAGTCCAACTTGGAACTAGTCAATTTTTAGAGGAGGCCTGGGTAGAAATGCTCCAGATGCATGTCTTTATAATGCGGGAGGAAACTGAAGCACCCAGAGGAAACCCACACAAACACAGGGAGTACATGCATACTCTGCACAGAAGGCTCCCCAAGCAAGAATCGAACCAGGGAACTTGTTGCTGTGTGGTGACAATGAAAACCGCTGTGTTATAGTCCTCAGTGTACTTCCTCACGAGCATGTCCAGTATAATGATGTATTAGATCCCCTTTTCTCTCTCTGTACCCTCCTTCAGTTAATTTCTTCTACCCGTTTATATTAGCTCTAGCTTCCATTATCAGAACTGTAACGTCCGTTCTCAGCCTCTGCTGCTTTCTACCTAACCTGCCCTTCTCTTATCTCATTCTTCCTCTCTTTCTTTATAAATGATCTTCCTTTACTTTTTCTCCTCTTCTTATACCCTCATTTCTCTTATATGTTTAATTTTTTTCTCCCTTTATAGTTTCCCTCCACCTCCCACGTTGTTGTTGACTTTCTCTTATCCAAATATAACATTACTGTAAACCTTTTTCATTATAGAACCTATTTGTAGTTGTCTTTTTATTTTTATTAAATTGCCTAATATCTCTGTATATATTACCTTACTCAGACCATTCTCTTAAATATGTAACCTATGTGTATTTTTCTTTTGATTTTGTTAATTGCTAAGCATTACTGTATACTGCATTTTAAATGTTTATCTGCTTGAAGCTTTTCTCCCCGAGCCTCTGCTGAAAATGGATATGTATCCAGTCGGACTTTCCCGGTTAACAAATGTAAAATAAATAAATAAATAAATAGATGCATGCTGTTTAGCATAAATGTTCTGAGATAGTTCTTGTCATTTATTCCTCTTTGTCAAAAAGAAACAGAATGAGCATGTGAACAGTTGGCTTTGTAAGTGTAAGTGTCAGCACAATGGAGTTATTGAACTATGTCTGGAGGATGTCTGGAGGATAACAACATTTGTCACAGGCAAATGTACCGTTTGATGTACATGCAATGCAAGTCCTCAACATAGGTTCATAGGTTCATAGGTAGGTACTAGGCTATCTGACCAAGGGCCTAAGTAAGCCTAGCCAACAAGGTTCCCTGGCTTACGCCACCTAAGATCACTTAATAATGTACATTAATGTTTCACCTGAGTGTGACTTATACTGACATACATGTATTGATCATGTGTTTAACAAGGGTCGTTTAAGAGTTTATGTCTGGTACAACATGTTACTATACAGCATTCATATCTGTACTTTGATAGACATTTTTATTTCAACTTGTATGGTCTGGCAGCTACAGCAGGAAGGACGCACATTATATGACTGATTATACTCCCATGAATTTATCATACTAAAATAATTATAGGCTGACATTTGATAGATTTACCCAGTAATTGATGTCACAATACCATAATGCTGTCATGTAA
>NC_056726.1:1912480153-1912620153 GCF_019279795.1 Protopterus annectens
TCTAATTTGCTTGTTTAGGCAGGGGGTTATGTTTTTGCCCTATTTTGTCTGTTCCATCTTGGCTTTGGAGAGGTTTTCTTTTTCCTTTTGTTGAATAGCCTATTTCTGCTAGAGTTCCACCAGGGTGATTTATTTTTGCCAGTAATCATAGGTTTGACTTGGACAGGTACTACCTCCGCTATGCACCTATTAATGCAGTTATACAGTGTTTTTGTGTACAGCTCAGAGTAGGCTTAAGTCTCATTCGAGTTCAGAGAGGCTTGGAAGTTTAACAAGCTGTCACTTAGTTTGAGATAATTGGCCTTAGAAAAGTTCTTAACAGCTGTCACTTGTTCATTTCTGATACATATAACAAGAAAGCTTGGCATTTCATTTAGATGCTTTAACACATAGAAACACATCAGGATGGATAGCAGCATTATTAAATACGAATTAACTAGTTAACAGAGACATTATACACAGACATGCTTACATCTCAACAGCTAACTACAAAATAGCAGTCTAGCTTACGCATGCTCACTATTTATGCACTTGTGCAAGCCCTTGAATAGCTTCTTAAAGGTATATACACATATATTGATCTGCATCCTCCCTCTTAAAAAGATTGCCCTTTATACAAAACAATATCAGAGCTAGGCATGCATTACTATATACATTAGAAACAAAACACAATACTGATATCCAAGTTGCTTCATGTCTGCTACAGGGCTTAGAGATGCGACCATATCTCGTAACATAACAGCTGGGGCCAAATTTAATGACAGGGGAAAGTCTGCAGTGTACAACTCCTATCAGGAACTTCTAGATTCATCACAGGAATGGGAATGTCCTCTGGAACTTCCTCAGGAATTGGAACACCGGACAACTCACTCTGGGATAAAGAGTCTCTCACAGGCTATGTGCTGTGTTATAGGCTCAGACACTGGTCTCAAATGCTTCCAATTCCACCTAAAGATTGCTCCTTCTGATTCAGCAATGTACGATCTCAGCTCTGGAGCAATATTGTTTTTTTTTTTCAAAACAAGTTTATTGTTTTAACATATAAGAGAAATATCATAACAATTTTATACAAATAATTAAAAATAGGTATTATTATAATATTCAACAAAAACAACTAAAGTATTTACAAAGACATCCACTACAATCAGATCAATTAATTAAACTAAAATACTGTGCTATTGAAATTAGAATTTTTTTAACAAATTTTGTAAATTATCCCATACAATAAAATGTGATGTTTTTCTAGTTGTTCTCATTCTAATTGTGCTTATTTCCATATGACACATTATATTCATAACATTTTTAAATTCATTGAACGAAGGAGGTGTATCTGAAATCCAATTTCTAGTTATTATTTTCCTAGCCACTACTAGGATAGACCATAACAAGGGAAGCTTAATCTTTTTAACACATTGAGGTACAGGTGTGTTGAATAATATAAGAGACTTAGAAATAATGAAATTATCTGTAAAAGAGCCTGCAAAAATTCATTAATTGACTTCCAGTATTCTTTCAACTTCATACAGTCATAAAACATATGAGCCCAGTCAGCATTAATTTCTACATTACATCTCTTACATAGATTATCTTTATTATTAATTTTATTCATCATCAAAGGTGTATAAAAAGATCTATGTAAAAATTTCCATGTATAAAGTCTCCAGACAATGGAGGATGTAGTTCTATAAGCAGATTCCAATATATATTGTTTATCTTGTTGAGTTGGTGGGTCCCCATTAATAGAGGTGAAATAATTCCAGTATGAATCTACATTGTAAAAGTTTCTTGTCTGATAATTTTATGTATATATGAAAGTTTACCTTTATCAGAAACTTTATGCTGTAAATTTATTATCAAGTAATCAATCAGTTTTGGAATAGATTCTTTAACTGTTATAGACATTAGATCTATTCTACCAATGAGATGTTGTCTAAAGATCTGAACCTCTAACCAGCAAGTTTCTCTTAGATCAAATTCTTGTTTTAAGAAATCTAGATTTTTAACTTTATTATCAGATATCAGCTGATACCAGTACTTTAGATTATTATCTATAGCTAAATGAGCTCCTTCAGAAGTAGATGACATAAGCATACCCTGAGTATAAATTATAGGGAATACAATAAAATTCCATTCCCTATACTTAGGGTGCATGAATATAAAGTTACGATAACTAATAATAATATTTAATGGGTAACAGACCATATGTTTAGGTGTAATAGGTGAAGTACAAAATTCCTTTAGCAACCACAACATGGAGTTATTTATAATCATATTTTTATGTGTTAAGGAGATTTTCATGAAGTGCATACTAATTAGCTCCCAATAATCTTTCCATTTTGCGACATATGACCAATCTATTAATAAAGTAATAACTTTTATAATAGAAGAGATAATATATAAATTAAAGTCTGGAAAAGAAATACCCTCTTGAGACCAGCTATTAGTATGTTTCTTTAATGCAATCCTAGGTCTATTAGGTGCCCAAAAGAAATTTAACATTAGTGTATTCAGTTTCTTGATAGTTATTTTTGTAGGTGAAAGTATTATTGATTGTATTAAGTATAAAATCTTGGGGAATATTATCATTTTAATAATTGTAAGTCTCTCCTCCATAGTAAAAAACATATTATTCCAGGTATTAAAAAGATTTTGTATATTAAGAAAACAGGTATTATAGTTATTATATATAATAGATTTAATATCTTTAGATAGTATTATACCTAAATAAGTTATCTGACCTGAGTTGGGTACATATTTAGTAAAATCACTAATGAGAGTATTTTTTCGTGTATATATAGGTAGTATTTTAGTTTTTCTTCATTGAATATTAAACCAGAAATACTTTTATAATTCATCATTTTATCAAATAAAGACTGCATAGAAGAATTAGATCCTGCTGATGTAATTAGAACATCATCTGCAAAAAGTTGAATTTTTGATGTTGTATTTTCTTCTATTTCAAAACCCTCTATGTCAGTACTGTTTCTAATCAAATTAGCCCAAGGCTCCATTACTAAAGTGAATAATAGTGGAGAAAGTGGACATCCTTGCTTTGTACCTTTAAGAATGGGTATTTTTGTGAAACATATGTTCCTACCTTAATATAAGCCAGCGTTCCTTTGTATAAATGCTCAATTAAATTTACAAATGCATCAGAGAAATTTGTGCATTTCAGTAAGGTAAACAGATAGTCCCAACTTACTGAATCAAATGCTGAACCTATATCAAGACTAATAAGTGTTAAATCTTTCTTTTCCTATTTGCAAAATCAATTAATGTTAAAGTTCTTCTTATATTATCAAAAGTATTTCTATTTACAATGAAGCCCGTCTGATCTATGTCTATAATGCCGGGATAATTGTCTTCAATCTATCAGCAAAAATACTCATAAACATTTTATAATCAACATTAAGTAATGAGATGGGTCGATATGAAGAACATCTAGTTGGATCTTTATTAGGTTTTAAAATTGGTGAAATAAATGTATATTGCCAAGATGGGGGTTATTAACTCAGTTTGGGCCAGAATAAAAACCTTATGTATTAATGAATATGTAGTTTTAGAAAGGATTTTATATATCTCTGGTATAATACCATCATTACCCGGTGCTTTGTTTGATTTAAGCTTATTTATTTGTGTAATAACTTCTGTATATGAAATACTCTTGTCCAATAGTTTAATCTGTTGTTTATTAAGCTTTTATTCATGTTTGTGGTTATAAACTCCTTTATTTTATCTTTAGGTTCCATGTTAATGTTGTTATGGTTAATCTTGTGAAAGTGATTTCTAAATTCATCCAGTATTTCTGGTATACTAGAAACATTCTTCTTTTTCCTTAGAGAAAAGATTTCTTTGATATGGTTTTGTTTATTCAATCGTTTTGTTTTATTTTTAAGTCTATGTAAGTATTTGGAGCTTATTTAATAAGACAAAAACTTGTATTCTCTAAAGTTATTTTAACTTTATGAGTTAAAATTTCTTTGTATTTCTCGTTTAGTTTGTTTATTTCTTCAATAACTTTCTTGTCCATAATATTTTCTTTATTATTATGTTTATAAGAGTCTAGTTTACTTTGAATATCTAACAATTCCTTATCCCAAGATTTCCTTTTGTTATTATACCATCTGATACTTTGTCCATATAGATATGATTTTAAGGCATCCCAAACATAGACAATGGAGACTTCAGGAGTATTATTTATGTCTAGAAAATGTTGTACTTCTGAAAGTATATATTCTTTATAGTCTTTTAGCTGAGTTAAGTATGCTGGTATCCTTTTGATCTGAACATTATGAGTATTTTTTATCATGAATTCAAAACAATTGAGTTATGATCAGATATAGGACATGAAATGATTTTGGAATTAATTAAATCTGTTACCATCTGGTTAGAAATAAAGTCCCTATCTATTTTTGAATAAGTTTTGTATCTGTTAGAAAAAAAGGTGTATGGTAATGATTTTGACTCTATCTGATTATTAATATCATTCAAATGATAAGAATTAGCAAAATCATTTAAATGTTTTGCATTAGATGTAATTCTTCTTTTATTTATAGTGGTAGTATCACTTTCATGTAGTATACAATTAAAATCACCAGCTAAAATAATATCCCCTACAGAGAATGATATGATCTTATCAATATGATGTTTCACTGTATTAATACCAATTCCAGGTATCCAATATACATTAATTAAAGTGTAAGTCTTCCCATTAATTTGTATTGTAACCATACAAAACATTCCTTTGTCATCCTGATAAGACTTAATGGTTTTAGGAATGGGCATACTTTTATTCCATAAAATAGCCACTCCTCTTTTTTCTGAGTGTGCTCTGAACTAACCAATACTGTATACTTATTAGTGGCTAGTTTATCAATATCTTTTTCAAGAGATGGGTTTCTTGCAGGAAGACTAGATTGGCCTTGTGTAGATTAATGTATCTTATTAGGCTTGCCCTTTTACACGGATTATTCAATCCATTAATGTTTAAAGAAATTCCTTTTAAAGATGTCATTTGGCATTTTTAAAACTCAAGAATCTTATGATCGAAATAACAAATAACAAGATAAATAATGTTACATCTCCTCTTTTAGGTGTACCTTTAAATATAGCTGTATTTATTAAATCTCTTATGGGATTTTGTATAGGATTCAATTTTGTTTGTAGTGACAATGAGTGTACAAAATATATTGTGGATGTCAAAACTATATACATATAACAATGAACAAGTGAAAATAATGTAAGGATTAAACCTTGCATCCGCCTGAGTTGAAAACTCCAACTTAGAGCAGTATTTACTACTCAAGTTAACCCCTACCCTAAGCAGCAGTACCTCAGCTACCACCTTATCAATTTAATACTAGTTATATTTAACTGAGGTTAACAGTTTTCAATTCAATTATCTATCAAGACAAAACTACACATTTGTTAAAACAGCATCATATAAACTAAAATAAACTTTTTTTTTTTTTTTTTTTAAAAACTGTTCATACTATTATATAGATCTATGTAATATATAACACTTGTATTCTAATAGCATTCAAATAATCTTAATGTTAGAAATCAAGAGGAGAGAAAATTATGTTCTAACATTCATTTAAATCAAAAACTTTGGCTAATATGATTCAGACATTACATGCATTAAGATGCATCTATTTTCTGTCATGTGAATTCTATCAACAGCTTCCAAAAAAATCTTGAATTGTTTGTATATGAGCATTTACTTAAACTCATTATTGTCAATAGAGTAAAATATTGTATTCATAAACATTATTATAAATCATATTGCATAGTTATGCAGATTCTCAGAAACACCTGCGTTATTACCTAAAAAGCCATCACACACATAAACACAGACACACACACATACATATACACACACACATATACACACACACACACATACCCACACACACACACACACACACACACACACACACACACACACACACACACACACACATACATATACACATACACATATATACATACATACACACACACACACACACACACACACACACACACACACACACACACACACACACACACACATATATATATATATATATATATATATATATATATATGATCTCACTGAGTTGTGTCTTTGTAGAGCACTATCCTACTTGCTGTCCCTAGAATAAATCTGTCTGCTTTATACAAAATAATGCACAGCAAACACATATTAGTAACCAGATTTTACAATCATGCTAACCTACTGCTTTAAAATATATCACATGACATTTCTTCCAGAATAGAGTTATAAGATTATTTATGCTTGTCAATCAGATGAATTAAATGAGTTATAGTAAAGTATATGTTTGGGACACAAGTTTTTAACACAGATTATTATGCTACTGTTAAGTAGATTTTCAAAAACATTTAAATAAATGTTTCATTTTCTATGCCTTCTAAAATAAGATATTTACTTGCTACAAGAAACTACATCATCTAAACTCATCATAACTGACACATTTTATGAATAGAGTATTTTTCCTGAATCTGTGGTGTGTCAGTGTGATAACCTTGTCAATGTTTATACTAACTGCTTTCAGTTTCTCTGTGAAAATTCTGTGAGTGAAGCTTCTGAGGAAACTCATGGACACTGTGCATGAGACAGCCCACATCCCAGATTGTCTCCCTTAACATTTTGGTGGGAAACTTATTAAAACTTGTGGCAAACATTCATTTTGTCAATAGAGTAAAATATTGTATTCATAGAAATTATTATAAATCATATTGGATAGTTATGCAGATTCTCAGAAAAAAGCCATCACACTCACACACACACACACATACATACACACACACACACACACACACACACACACACACACACACACACACACACACACACACATATATATATATATATATATGATCTCACTGAGTTGTGTCTTTATAGAGCACTATCCTACTTGCTGTCCCTAGAATAAATCTGTCTGCTTTATACAAAATAATGCACAGCAAACACATATTGGTAACCAGATTTTACAATCATGCTAACCTACTGCTTTAAAATATATCACATGACATTTCTTCCAGAATAGAGTTATAAGATTATTTATGTTTGTCAATCAGATGAATTAAATGAGTTATAGTAAAGTATATGTTTGGAACACAAATTTTTAACACAGATTATTATGCTGCTGTTAAGTAGATTTTCAAAAACATTTAAATAAATGTTTCATTTTTTATGCCTTCTAAAATAAGACATTTACTTACTACAAGAAACTACATCATTTAAACTCATTATAACTAACATATTTTATGAACAGAGTATTTTTCCTGAATCTGTGGTGTGTCAGTGTGATAACCTTGTCAATGTTTATACTAACTGCTTTCAGTTTCTCTGTGAGAATTCTGTGATTTGAAGATTCTGAGGTAACTCAAGGACATTGTGCATGACAGCCCACATCCCAGATTGTCTCTCTTAACATTTTGGCGGGAAACTTATTAAAAACTAGTGACAAACATTCATTTAGCAGTGTAAATGCATCTAAACATGACAGAACCTCCACAATGTATTCCACAGATCATCACAGCCTCTATGCAAGTGAAATTAAACTCAAAATTACCAACAAGCAATAAAACTCAGCATTCTTCTCCCAACTCAATTTTCATACAAATCCTATTATTCACTGTGCCCACACAGTCAAAAGCATTTCTATATATTAATAAAGAAAAGAAAAGAGAGTAGAAAATAAAAGGAGTGAGGCAGAAATAAAAAAATGTAAGAGAAAGCTGTAAGAAGTATATACAATGGAATGTTACTTACTGTTTATATTAATAGAGTTAAAAATAAAACATATTATTTACTCTTATTTAGTTCTGATTATTATTAGTTAAAGCATGACAGATTATTTACAAACAAGCATAAGCAGTATAATCAAGAAAGTATAATTAGAAATAGCATTTGAAGAACTTATAAACTTTTACAAGAAATAAATATGTTATTATTCTATTAATGATATTTTCATTACTGTTTTCTTCATGACGTCAATCTGATCATAACCTCTGGGCGTTTGCATCCTTACCACTTCTCCCTCTCGCAATGGACTGAGCAGTTTGCTGGTCTTATCACAGTAGGGCTTCAGGGTTAAATGCTTCTTCAACAGATTAACTTTCACTGACCTGTTGTTCTTCACACATGGAACCAACAATTGGCGCTATTTGGTAATGTGGTCAGAAGTCTCTGAGCAGGACAGCTAAGATGTTTATCATGAGAAATATTTCAGAGATTCAAGAAATTCAAGAAAACATCACTATTATCTCTTTTTGATTTCTCAATAACTGCTTTGCACTTTGAACTGCATGTTCTGCCAAACCATTTGACTGTGGGTACTCAGGACTACTTAACCCAAGTAAAGTCCTATTCTTCAGTAAATCTTTTGAACTGTTGGCTTGTAAACTGCATGCCATTGTCAGAAATAACTTTTTGTGGACCACCATGAACAGCAAAATGATACCTTGTCTTTGTAATGACAGTACTGGATGCTAAGTTAGGAAGCAGGTCAATCTTGAACCAATTGGAGTAAGTGTCTACTAACACCAAATAATGTTGGCCATTCCACTCAAAGATATCAGTGGTTACTGTCAACCAAGGTAGTTCCGGAATCTGATTAAGCTGAAGTGGACCCTTCTGTTGATGTGGCTTAGTATTAATACACACTGAACACGAAGAAAGTTCTCTCTCAATGTCTTGTGACATAAAGGCCAAACTACTAGTCCTCTTGCCCTTGTTTTGGTAGATTCAGTTCTTGGGTGACCACAAAACAAAATAGTAATGTACTCTGGTTGCAAGGACTTTGAAACAATTACTTTCAGACCTTTCATAATGATACCTTTGTCAGGCAAAATCTTATATCTGTATGGAAAATAAGGTTGCATTCATGAGGTAAACTAGATTGCTTTGATGGCCATCCTTGACTGATAAAGTGGTTGAGCTTCTGTAAAACTGGATCTGTGGTTGTGTGATCTCTCAGTTAATCAAGACATGTGGAAGAAACGTTTCTCAATTCCATGACTTCAAAATCAAAGTTCTCATTCTCGTGCTGTTCTGTTGTGTTTTGGGGAGATCTGGATAAGGTATCAGCAAGATATAGAAGTTTGCCTTTCTTATAGACAAGATTGAAATTGTACTTTTGCAATCTTAGCATCATACACTGCAGTCAGGCTGGAGCTGAATGAATAGGTTTTGTCAAGATAGTTAGCAGAGGTTGGTGGTCTGTTTTGATCTGGATAGGTCTACCATAATCATAATTATGAAACTTTGAAAATTCAAACACAATTGCCAAAAGCTCTTCACTTTGGATAAAAGTTCTCAATGCATAGGCAACAGGTTGATTCTCTTGTAGAATGACTGCACCAAGACCAAATTTTGAAGCATCACAGGAAAGTGTAACTACCTTGTGAACATCATAGTATCTGAGAGTTGGTGGACTAGCAATTCTGTGTTTCAGGACATCAAGTGCTCTTTGGTGTTGCTCTTACCAAGACCAGGATACATCTTTACGTGTCAGCTCTCTGAGTGGTGCTGCAAATTGGTTCAAGTCTGGAATGAACTTGCCTAGGTAAATGACCATGGCAAGAAAGCATTGCAGGGCTTGAACATTGTCTGGAGCTGGCATTTTGAGAATGGCTGTTTGCTTTGAAGGGTCTGGTTGTAGGCCTGTACTCGTAAATAAATGACCAATATAAGTAACTTCTTATCGCCTGAATTTGCATTTGTGTGTATTGAGCTTAGGGTTCACTTGACATGCTCTTTCTATAACTTTTTTGAGGTTTCTTTCATGTTCTTTTTCATCACAGCCTCCTACTAGTATGTTGTCTACTATAGTAGCACTAGAATACCCAGAAAAAAGTTGCTCCATTGCTTGTTGAAAGACTTCACTTGCAGAATTTATCCCAAATAACATTCTCAAAAATCTGTACATGCCAAACAGAGTACTAAAGGTAGTCAGCAATGATGATTTCTTGTCAAGCTGAATTTGCCAAAATGAACTCAATGCATCTAAGACAGAAAGAATATGGGTATTTGGCATCAAGGCTTTTACTTTTTTGATTGTGCACATTGGATGATGAGGTCTTTTCAGCACTTTGTTCAAATCTCTTGGATCAATACATATTCTGATGTCATCTGAGCTTTTCTTATGACCTACCACCATGGAAGATACCCATTCAGTTGGAGTTTCAGCTGGACAAATCACAGTTTGTCACAGCATTTTGTCTAGTTCAGCTTTGACTCTGTCCTGCATGGCTATTGGAACTTTTTGTGCTAGCCTGATAACTGGTCTGACCTCTGTATTTAACTTTGTGGAGTACACAACTGGAAGCTTGTCTAGTTTGTCTTCGAAAAGATCAGCATATGCAGAAAAAATGTGCTGGGCAAAATTAGAGTAGTGGTCTTTTAAGCTCTGACCCCTAATAATGACCGGACATGCCTCTTTACCACATAACATAATAAGTCGTAGCTTCTTCCAGCAGAGTAACATGAAAGCTTTACTGAGCCTTTGGTCTGAATTTCTTCACCTCCATAAGCTACATCCTTTGCACACCTTGCCAAATCAAGCCTTTCACCACTCTAGCAAATGTTTCTGCTAACATAACATTGCACTTAGAACCTGTATCAGCTTTGAGCTCTGTGGGTTTGCCATTTATCCAAACAGTACAAAATACTTCATTATTTGCCCTTAAATCTATTGCATTAACTGCTTCATGAAGCAATGACACACCATCAACATAAAGAGTTGGGTTACAGCTTTCTAATTGATCAACTCATTTCTTAAAATGTTTCCTTTTAATAAAAGAATGTGGGCCTTTTGATTTACAAAATCTTTTGAAATGATTCCATTTATTGCATTTCTGGCATTGCTGACCAAAAGCTAAACATTTTTCCTTTTTAGATTCATGACTTTCCACCACAATTATGACAGTTGGCAATGAAGCGAGGTTGGGGCCCATGCTTTGAGTTTGCTGACTCACTGTTATGCTTCACTGACACTGTGCAAACTCGGGAATTTGCTAGGAAGTTCTGGGGTTTACCAGTGAGTGTTGCAGGGGCTACAGTTGCTGCCATGTGCATGGCCCTTTTTCTTTTAACCACATGCTGCATACTATCAACATGAGCTTTATCACTGTGCCTTCTAAATCTATTCTCATTTGTAAGCATATTTGTATGCTTTTCTGTGAGCTCATATATCTGACAAATATCAATGGCCTTATTCAAAGTAAAATCATTGTGACAAAGCAAAATCTTTCTCAAAGCATCATCTTTAATACCACACACAAGTCTGTCCTTTATCAAGTCATCCCTTAAATCAACAAATCTGCACATTTTAGCTTTATTTCTCAGGTTAGTTATATACGCTGCAAACGTTTCACCAGGCTTTTGATTCCTTGTGTAAAATAAGTGCCTTTCCCTTGTAACATTTGTCTGGGAGTTACACATTTGTCTAAATTTACATTTTAAGCACTCTGGGTCCTCCCTTAACTCAGCTGGTACAAAAATATGACAGTTTTCCCCATCTCCTGTATAGATAGCAGGTATGTACACAAATGAATGTTCCCTTTCTATGGCTTCTGACCCAGCTAACTTAAGCAGAATAAATCCCTTTGCACAATCATCTTTATCAGAAAATGCAGCCTGTATGAAAATTGTGTACTCTTGCTCAAACACTCTCCATTTCTCAGCAATATTACTGTCAAACACAAGTGCACTGGATTTTCAAAATGCACCTGCCATGCCCACAAAGTATACACAAACACAATGAAAATATGGCCCTTATAAGTATGAACAAAGTGTTCTGTGAGCTTGCAACAACATTCAAATGCACAATAAACTCTCTGACATACTGTACTTTGTGAAATATACTCTGTAATGGCTGCGTGGAATATGCCTTATAATGGCTGTACTTTGTGAGATAAGCCTTGCAATGGCTGTACTTTTGTGAAATAGCTTTACTGTATCACTGCACAAACATGCAAACACTTTATACACTTCTGATAACTCGAACTTCTTTACTCAATACGAAAAATGATATGCTTTGTGAAAATGTGGTCATTTCTCCTTATTGTATTTGTTTTATGCAATTCAGACTTTATTTTAAACATTTTCCTCAGTAATTTGAATGTTTCTATCAATATCGTATATATTGGTTTATGCAAATATTATTTAAAGCATTTTGTATGCCTCATTTCACATCATGTGAGTAGGAAATAGTG
Source organism: Protopterus annectens (assembly GCF_019279795.1). NCBI lineage: Eukaryota > Metazoa > Chordata > Ceratodontiformes > Protopteridae > Protopterus > Protopterus annectens. Next base: position 1,912,492,379 of record NC_056726.1, read on the forward strand.
CTGAGCAAATTTTAATATCTAAAATTAATTTCTGACCTGTTTTGCAAAGTATGCACATTTTAGGGATGATTCACTCCTTTATATTAATTGCGCATATCTCGGTCTTGTTTCTGGATCCCTTTCTGACACCATGACCTTTTAGACATGCAGCTTCTGACACTATGTCACTCTTTCGTTTTTGACACATATAACAAGAAAGCTTGGGGTTTTGTTTAGATACTTTAATACATAGAAACACATCAGGATGGTTAGCAACATCATTAAATACGTGCAAACTAGTTAACAGACAGACCTTACATATACGTACATGCTTACATCTCAACAGCTAACTACAAAATGACAGTCTAGATTGAATATGCTCAGTATTTATATACTTGTGCAAGCCCTTGGATAGCTTCTTAAAGGTATATACACATATATTGATCTACAATAGGTTTGGAGTTTGATGGGGTTTCTAGTTTAGTTTCAATACTAAAGGAGATCATTTTGTGGTCAGATCTTACTAGGAAGGAGTTAATGCATGGGAAGGAGAAGCATCCCCCCATGTTCATAAATACTAGGTCTAGGATAGTTGTACCTATAGCTGAAGAGCAAACAACTTGCTGTAGGGTGTTTGCATTGTCAAAGTCCAAACAACTCTGAGCAATTGAATTATGAGTCATATAAGTCTCCCAGTTTATGAACAGGTAGTTGAAATCACCCATAAGTATAGTATTAGGCTGAATGTTAAGAGATTCCAGTAGGCTTAAATAGGAGGTGTGGTTTTCCAGACTCATGTCAGGGGATCTGTAGATTAGTTAACTGTCAATTATACTTGTTGAAAGTGCAATGGGAGACTATAGGTCCTTCCATTCACATGTGCTTTCTCCCTGTTTTAATTTCTCAAAATCTTTTGGGTTTCTAATACCATGATAGGACTGGACCCCATTGCTAAGTCAAAGTATGATTAAAGTTCATGAAATTAGTATTGTTTCAATCTTTGATGTCAGTCAGACTTGCTCTTCACAGCACCTGCAACGTGCCCAGTAATGACTCCTTCTGCAATTCATACAGAGTTACATATATTGGTAAGATATCTAATATCTCCAGTGGTGCAATTGGTTAGCACATGGTAGTTATATGGCAGTCCTAGAGCAATGCCGAGGTTATGAGTTCAAGCCTTATCTAGAGCAAATTCTTTACCTATAATGACTGGATGGGAAACAGAAAATACATCCCTGAGATCCCAACTGTGTCCCTGCTGGACAGGGAAAACAGGTGCTGACTTGGTGGGAAAATGGGTAAAATTCTTGGCTAGGCTTATAAGGTCTTCTGGGCCAATAGCCTAGTATCATCCTATGAACCTAGATATGATTGTAGATTCTTTTTTATAAGACCAGGTACTCCTACTACTATTGGAACTGTCTAGGTATCTTTCTTCCACATTGCTCTTATTTCTGCCTGCAAATCCTGATATTTTGTGACTTTGTGTCTCTCTGTACACAAGACATTATAGTCACTTGGTGTAGTGATTTCAATGATCAACGCTACTTCTTTCTTCTTTCCATGGACCACTATATCTGGTTTTCTCACATCTATCTTTTCAACTGTTAATAATGGGTGATCCCATGTGATGTAGACTTCATCATTTTCTATCATGCTTTGGGGCTCATATTTCCAGTGTTTTTCAGGTGGTAGTGGTGCTGCGGTAGCATTGTCACCTCATTAGATGTTGCCCGTTCGATTCTCAGTTAGAGCGTCTTCTGTGTGGCGACATGCGTGAATGGGCATTCCTTCGCTGAAGGTTGTCCGTTAGGCCCGGCAAGCCAGTACGTAAAAATATACTGCCAATCATTAGCGGATCGGAGTTCCGCTGTGGCGACCCCTAACCGGGAAAAGCCGAAAGACACAAACAAACATTTCCAGTGTTTTTCAGCTACTTTAATATTATACTATTTCACAATCTCCAGTGCAACAGTCTTGCTAGTGCAACAGTTTTGCCACATTATTATGCCTTTCAGTATACAGTCCTTCTGCTATTAGTATTTCACAACCAGTAACAAGGTATGCAGCTGTTTCCAATTCTGTTTTACAAAACCTACACTTGTCTGTTTCTCCCAAATGTTAAACAGACTTTGTAAGCCAATGTGTACATAGCCCATTATATTGGGCTGCCAGTATTAACCTTTCATCTTTTGTTTTGAATTTATCTCTCCTTAGCCATTTCTGAGTTTGATCCTGATCAACATAAGGTTCTTCCAGGAGTTTTTTTATACTTGCAACAATATTTATGCATTTTCCACATTTCTTGCCTTCTTATCTGATCCTTTACCCTTATATTCTTTCTGTTTTTTTTTTTGGCACATTCATTTGCTGCCTGATTTTTATCTACTTCTGGTTTGATTTCCATTCCTGCTTGACACTGATATGCTTCTGCTAGACTAAGAAGGGACAACATCTTATATTTATTCTCCTCATGTTTCAAAATTTTCACTATATTTGGGTCGTGTGAAGTCACCAGATATACATGCAGTCCCACAATTGTAGATCTATACATGTAACCAATTTCAAATAGGCCCATACCTCCTTTGAAATGGGGACTAATATAATTTTGGTATGCACTGATTTTTATAAATCATTTGATGAGCCTGAAGCATCCTTCTTGTTTTCCTGTCTAATCTATCCATCACTTATTGAGGCCAGTCATTCACTCCAAAACTGCAAGTTAGGAAAGGGAGTGCAAATTGGTTTACAGCTTGAATCTTGTTCCTAGTTGCAACACTGTTTTCAGGATTAATTTCAGTTTTCTAAAATATTCCTTACTAAGTTCTGTTTGCATTTGTTCATGTTTTATTGTTGATACTTCATCAGTTCCCAATATTTATACACTCCAAATTATTTCATATCACATTCTTGGCCCAAACTGATGTTTTCTTGGTGTTGCAGCTTTCCTGCTTTAAAGGTTGGTTTTACACATTTATCAGGACCAAATGACATTCTTATATCATCTAAAAACGTTTTAACTACTTTCAGTTGTGCTTTCTGTTCCACATCTGATGGGCTATACACTTTTAAATCATCGACAAAGAGAAGATGAGAAATCTTTACACTGTTGCTTTCTGCGAGCCAAATTATAGCCATGACCTAATCTGTTAAGCAGACAGCTTAATGGGTTAAGGGCAAGGCAAAAGAGGAACTGTGACAGAGAATCACCCTGGAATACCCCCCTTTGGATTTTTATCCCAGGAATAATATTTGTCCTTTATCATGGCTTAACTGCAAAGTGGTTTGCCACTGTTTCATGGTCACTTTGATGTAGTTTATCAGTGTAGGGTGTGTCTTATACATTTTTAAGTACTCTTTTATCCATGAATGTGGGATACTATCAAATGCTTTTTTGTAGTCGATCCATGCCATACTTAGTTTCTTCCCCTTTTTACAATTCTCCACTATGACTTTATTTAACAACAAATGATCCCTTGTTTCATATGACTTTCTTTTATTGCCTTTTTGTTCTTTTGCCATAATTGAGTTTTCTTCTAAATGAGTATAAACTCTGTTAGCATCATTTCCAGTGTATAGTTTATACTTCGTCGGAAGGCAAGTTATTGGTCAGTAATTTTTAGGGTAGCTTGCAGGTTCACTTTTAAGTAGGACCATTGTTTTTTCTGTTGTTAGCCAGGTTGGGGTCTGTTTGGGATGTGCATATAAATAGCTCTTACTCATGGCTAAATCTTTGTGCAAATATGTTATTACTTTTAACCAGACATTAGGTACTGCATCTGGGCATGGGATTTTCCAATTAGAGGCCTTTCTTAACTTTGTTTCAATCTTTTTCTGGCTGTTACTTCATCCAATTTCATATCCGGTACATTTGAACTTCTTATTCTTTCTTTTACTTCTTCTATCCATTTAACATATTTGTTCTGTTCCACGGGATCTTAATAAATACTTCTCCAAAATATAGCTATTTCTTTTTTTCTTTGTTCTTTCAATTCCTTTAACCTTGTTTCCCAAACTTCTATAATTTTTTTGAGTCATCAATAAATATACTTTTCTTTTATATTTATCTGTCTTCTAAGTTGTTCTGCCTGTGGTGATATTTTTAGTTTATTATTTGTAATAGTACATGATAACTCTGTAATAATACTGTACATTGCTTTTATCATGTCTATCTTTTTGAGTATTTTTATTGATTTGTTCCCTGTTCTACACCCTCCTAACAGTGACACTTCATGTCTTAATTGCTTTATAGTTTCCACTATTCAATACTCCCATTATGGTATTCAATTTCTCCCCTTCCTTTCCATTGCTACCCTGTGTTGTTGTGGCAAAATTGTATCTGTTATTAATTTAGCTGCACAGTACTATATCCTGTTTACTTCTATTATATCACATGGAGCTCTATGCACAGTCGTAATTACAGTATTCATTTGTTTTTTTTTAAACTTGTGACTTTTTGGGCTTTATTGACCCTCTGCAGTCTATTTATTTCATTGATCTTAATGTGTCTATCTATCTCTACTAAATCAAGCAACTCTTCTCTTAGCTCATTTTCTTCTAAACTGAGGGAACATTTTTTGTTCTCCATTTCCTGTGGGCATTCTATCAAATGTTCTATAGCATCTTCCTGTGCACATTCTCTCACTTTCATCTTGTGCCATCTGTTGCTATGTCATATGGGAACTCACTGGCCTATCATTCCTCAATGATGACTGCGGCAGAGTTGCCACAGCTTTCTGTTCCTTCCCTTGCTGTCCAGCTTCAAGTGAGCATTTATACTGGTTTCCTGTGGAAAGCTCCAAAATATCTTCATATGGTAACTGACCAGTTGCTTCCCATTCCAATGGTTTCTCCTTAATTTGGATATCCATTGCTCTATCCTTCTCTGGTGCTTTCTGAATTAGATTTTCTACACTGAATCCTTAATTTTGCAGGTACTCCATAACCTTAGTTTTGATTCCTTTCGCTTCTGCATTACTAATCATCTTTTCTATTTTTCCTCTCTGTCATCTTATTTTTTGTATTGTAAAGTTTTCCATGTCCAGATTCCTTTGCCCGTATTTCTCTTCAATTGTCTTTGGTGCAGCTCCTTTTGTATTGATTGGTTTTGCTTTCTCCTTTACATAAATATTACACCATATTAAATCTCATTTTCTTTCCCATGTCCATATTTCTTCTTTAGATGTTTCTTGATGTTCCTGTTTCTCCTTACTGTGGGGACTTGTTCCATCGTGCTGTGATGTAACCTGTGCTAAACCTTCTACACCAAATCTTTCACTTCATAGGCATTCCATAACTTCAGCTTCTATTTTTTAACTTTGACTTTACCAATCTTCTTTTCTACATTCCCTCTTTGCGATATTGTTTTTATTGTGAACTTTTCCATATCTGGATGCCTTGGCCTGTATTTCTCTTTGAATATCTTTGGGGCTGCCTTTTTTGTATTGATTAATTTGGCTTTCAACTTTGTATAAATATTGCACCATATCAAATCTCTCTTTCTTTCTTATGTCCATATTTCCTTTTGATACTTTTCAAAAATCTCTAGGTTTCGTTGTTTATATTTTTGCAGTTCCTCAGATGCTTCTTTCTCCAAACAGCTCAAAGTTTCTTGGTCTATATAATGTTTTTCACAAATATATTGTATTGGTGAACACAGATTTTTATTTGAAGCTTCTGTGGAAGTATTTTTCTTTCCTGTAATTTCTCTCTTAAATCTATTTATATATCTTGTGTCTGGAAATTCTGGGCTTTTTGCATAATAGTAACAATACATAATTTCTTTCTAATCATCAAAAGTCCACTCTATCTTCTTTATGGCTCTTCTTTGTACTATCAGTTTTTCTGATTTTTGTAGACTGCTACTTCCTTCTTCAATGGGGGGGGGGGCATTCTCCCCTGGGTCTGGCCTGGCCCCATTATAGCAAGTTTCTGTATTTTGAAGATTCTGCACTGTCATTTTTTCTAGTCCTAGCACCAGTGCGCTTACCAAGATTGGGCACATTTTTATCCTGGGTCATGTGCACCCAGCTATCTTTTTTAGTTTTTAACTTATTCTGTCTTTGCTATAGGCTATATAAAATACAGTCTATATATCAGTGCCATATTGGTGAGATTTTGTGAAAACAGGGTCCACCTCATGAAGGTATTCACCAACACTTGAGGACGAATTGAGTTTTAGCAATACTGCTCTCCTTTGCTTTCTGACTTATCATCTCTCCATTTGGACCTTGCCATTGTGACTTTCCCTATTGATAAATATATATTCTTTTCCTTTTTACAAGCTAAGTGGGTCAGATTTCTGAGTGTACTACCATCAGCTGAGGTAATCAGGAAAGCTGGAATCTGAAAAATAAATGATGGATCACTGTGTATTAACAAAAGTAGAGGAAAAGTGAGGATACAGAAAGAAAAATGTAAAGCAGTAGATGTGTGGATGTAGGAGCAAAGCCATTGAAATGCAGACATATAAAAACCATCTCTAATGCTGATTGTTGCAATACATCGAAGTTTAGAAGTTGTGTCCCCCCACCACCACCAGAATAGGCTGACAAACCCATATGGAGCCTTTTCTTCAACAGACACCTATATGCTATTTCCCTAACTTTTGTTGCCTATTTTTCTGGCGAACTGTGACCCACCCAATGCAAAACAAAAAATAATAATAATAATAATCACAACAACAGCAATAACAATAATGATTTACCATTTTCCTTACAGGTAGTAGTGCACATGCAGGAAAACAACAGCCTGCACCCTCCCTCGCTCCTGTAATGAAAGCATCTCTTCAGATAATCATATGGAAAGCCAAAAGCCAGGCTCATTCTTGTCATTTTTTCCCAGTCATGAAATAATAAAACACATATGGAGGCATACTGTAGTCTTTTAATGCTGACCCACTCAAATGTACAAATAGCTACACACTTTTTTATATGCACATAGAGTACAATGGAACAGAACTAATTGCTCCCAATATGAAAAATGTTTGCCCTCATTTCATCACAGTGTATATACTGTGTCAGTACTGTCCTGTTTTATGCAAAGTTGCTACTTGAACACATAATAACATGCACTTAGTTGATCATCTACGTAGCTTTTTGTGTCCATTTAGGAAAAAGTCTTGTTTTGTCAAGTTTGATTTCCATCTACCTTGTGGTTAACTATGCTCTGATTAACTACAGTTCACTTTGTTAGCTATTGCATTATAGTCACAGCTGTGTTACTACAAAGTTAGCATCCTTGACTAAAAAAAGGTGTTGGTGTATATCTGAATGAATGTTTTTGTTTTAGAATTAGGTAGTTTGTAAATGTGCAGAGATTTAATTAGTATGAGGTACACATTATTATGTGTTTTATGTTGAGTTGGCTGTGTAATAGGAAGGTATCCATTTTGTGTGTCTCCTGGAATGTTGCAGTGTATTTTTATAGACTTTTAGTAGATACTTAGTTCTGTCTGGCTGCTGGATGTTTTTTCAGTTCACTAAGAGTTTATGGTTTACTGGTGACACAGTAGCAAAAGGAAACCTGTTGGGTTTGCGTTTGTGATTGCTTGTGTTTTCATAGATATGGTGGTTGACTGATTGCTTGATTGATTAGTTGTAGCCAATTATTTGAGGCTCAACCTTTATTGAAGTCAACATTTTCATACAGAATCATATGTTAGGTTTTATATATCATAGGTTAGGTTATATACATATATATATATATATATATATATATATATATATATATATATCAAAAAATGAAAACACAAAGTACACAGGTATCAAGAAACACCACTCAGGCACGAAAACCACAGACAAGGAAGGATGTAGTCCACTAGACAAAGTTCAAGTAATGAAAATCCAACAATAAAAATCCAATAGTAAGGATAAAAAACACAATTTATTGTATAAAGAAACGTAGGCGCTTTCGCGAATACACCACTCCGCTTCATCAGACGTTACAAATGAATGTTCAAAATACTCATTATATAAGATAAACCATTATTCAGTTTAGTGTCAATTAATAAATAAAACAATCATTAAAATTAGTAGAGCTGCTTAAAGACAGTTCAACCACAAATAAATCTCTATACAAACAATCTCAAATGAAAAATATATATGTAAAAATCGTAATAAATAAATAAATAATTACATAAAGTGCCCTTACAAAAAATAATAATGTGTACTACACTTGAATGTTAATGCATTATCTAAGTTTTCTTAGTTTGAGCACAGGTTTGAGAGAGACGTTGTCTTCAAACCCCTCCCCCTATGTGCACCCAACATAAGAATCCATTTGACCTCCGATCTCTCTGTTTCTGTGGAAATATCCCCCTTCCTCTGGTTTTCATATTGTATGTGTAAAATCTGAAACAGAAAAACGTGCTTATCACCCATACTCATTGTATGTTTAGCAAGGGCACTGTAATTATCACCTCTGGCAATACAATACAAATGGTCCCTTATCCTCTCACATAGGGACCTGTTGGTCTTGCCCACATAGTAACAGAAACATATTTGACAGTGGGCCACATATACCACATTACGGGTTGAACAATTACCAGCATTCTTAAGCTCCCATAAACGCCCAGTGTCTGGGTGTCTAAAGAAGCGTGATTCATCAATAAAGGCACATTGATTACAAGTGTCACATTTCTTAGTACCCATAGATGCTGGATCAACTACTTTGTCATTGATGCTAAAGTTACGATAACACAATTTTTGTTTCAAACATTGTTGATTACTATACAAAAATCTTGGGTGGTCACCCACTAATCTTCTAGTATTCTCATCAATTAATAATATATGCCAGTTAGAACCAATCAATTCTTCGATCCTACTCACATTGACAGAAAATGGAAGCGTAATAGCTAGATTATTGAAGGGTTCCTTCCTTCTCCCATAATCACCATTACTAGGTGAGAAAAATGGCTTAGCTCTACCTTGCCTCATGTTCATAGCTTGTGAACATGCCAAATTCACCTCTCATTCAGCATAGCCTCTAACAAGAAACCCTTGCTTCAGGGTTTTCATCTCCTCAGTCAGCGCTGTTTCATCACAGCACAATCTGGAGATCCACATGGCTTGCCACTTTACTATATTGGCAAATAATCTCGAATTATGCATACTTTCTTGATGGAGAAAGGATGGTCTATAACAAGGCTTCCTATAAATTCTGCTTTTCCAATGATTGTCTTCTTTATAGATGGTTACATCTAAGAAGTTTATAGACAAGGGTGACCATTCCAAGGTGAACTTTAAAAACATACTAGTTGTGTTCATATATTCAACAAATTCAACAATGGTCAGTTCATCCCCTTTCCAAACTAGGAAAAGGTCGTCCACGAAACGCCTATAAAATAAAATGTTAGGATGACCAAGTAAAAACTCTTGCTCCCAAGCTACCATAACTAAATTGGCATAAGTAGTGGCACAACTAGTACCCATTGCAATTCCCTTCCTCTGCCTATAACACTGATCTCCAAACAAAAATATGTTGTTATCTAGTACTAGTTCCAATAACATGCCCAAGAAATCAACTCTAATTGGATTGATGGAGTTTTCTATCAGAACTTTTTTGGTCATAAGCATCCCTATATCGTTGGGAATGCAAGTGAACAAGGACTCAGCACCCATGGTTACTAACATTAAATTTGTGGATGTATCCAAATGTAAAATGAATTAATAAAAATCTCTTAAAAAGTGCTCTGTGTCTTTCACTACATAACTATAGTTTAATAGAACATTCTTTAATTCATGATCTAAATAAATCAATATAGGTTCTGTTGCCCACCCTGCACCCGCTACTATCAGTCTAAATTTTGGTTGAAATGGATTTTTATGGATCTTAGGCAGTCCATGTAGTCTAGGGATCAAAGGATGTTCAACATTAAAATATTGAAACAATTCTTTAGTGATAATGCCCATTCTAAAACATTCCTGCAAACTCAAAATTATATTTCTATGTATATCAGAAACTGTGTGAACTTGTATCAATTCATAATCATCACTGTTTAGCAAAATGGACATGTTCGTAGCATAATAATCAGAATCTAATACAACTACAGGACCACCCTTATCCAATGGTCGTATAGTAATTAAGTTATTATTCTGCAGCTGTACCAAAGCTATTCTCTCCCCCTTAGTTAAATTAAAATGCTCTATCTTATAATCATCCTGAGAACCATCATATATGTCATTCTCAAAGGCTCTCAAAAATACCTCAACATGAGCAGGTAGATGAGGCATAAAGGAACTTTTACATTTAAAAGAACTCACTTAACTATCATTTCATTCACAGTGAAGCAATTTCAAAGCTAAACTATGCAGGAACATTCTAGCAGCTAAAACGGCGTCAGCACAGTCCATACTAGTGGCAGGTATAAAATTTAGACATTTGTTAAGCAAACAAAATTCATCATTTGTCAAGTTTAGTGTAGGTGGTTTGTTTGGTTATGGGGTGAGGCTGTGTATATGCTTGTATGTGTGCTGTATGTATGTAGTACTTTCGCGATTTTGAATTTCGCACTTTTAACATGTCGGTAATTTAGGGTTTAGGGATTATGGTCTCGGTATTGTGGGCTTCGGGATTGTGTAGTTTCGGTATTAAGTAGTGATTCCATAAATATATATATACATTTTATATATATATATATATATATATATATATATATATATATATATATATATATATATAAAGAGAGAAAGAGAGGAAGAAGTTTCTCTTTCTCTATAAATATATCTATATATACAGAGATCAAGAGAGAGAGTGGAATCTATATAATCTATCTTTCTCTCTGTCTCTCTCTCTATATCTATATGCATATAAATTTTATATATTTACCTAGTATTATTAGTGAAATGTCAAGCTTCACAAAAACTACAGAGAAATGAATTTGGACAAGACACAATTACCAACAAGGATTATAATGAAATTTTATAGCATAAGGAATTAACTCAGCAGATGAAACTAAAATGCATGTCTACATCTGGTTTAAAATGAATCATAGGTTAATGGTATCATTCCAAGGGGATCCAGTATGGGTCAGCATGAGATGATATGTCCAACAGCCCAGCTTGCTTTACTAAGAATGGCCTGCACCTCTCCTTCCAAGGCTACTGCATACTATCTAAAGCATATAGATTTATACACACGGATTCACTTTACAATCTCGAAATACTGAAATCGCGAATTTCAGTATCTCGAGACGAAAGTACTGAAACCACAAAATCATGAAACCCCATAAAACAGAACATCACAATACTGAAATTTCAGAATATCGAACTTTCAGTATGTGATGCTCTGATTTAAAATACACCTTCCACCACACAAGCAAACACACATACACCTTCCTCCCCACACTACAATAAACCAACAAAACACACACACACACACACACACACACACACACACACACACACACACACACACACACACACACACACAAATACAAATCAGACCCACCTAACCTACATATAAGCAGAGGGAAATCACCTCTGCACTCCCCACACCCCCACTACTTATAGGTTCATAGGTTCATAGGCAGATACTAGGCTATTGGCCTTAGGGCCTATATAAGCCTAGCCAAAAGGTACCCTGGTTTTCGCCACCCAAGAAAATTATTTTCCTGTGCCACTGTCGAGCAGAGCCACAGAAGTGATCCCCGGGGTGAATTTCCTTTTTCCCATCCAGTCATCAAGATTTTTCTTGAAGAGTGCTAATGAGGACCTTTGTTTGATATAGATAGGTAGTTTGTTACAGAGTATGGGAAGTCTCTGGGACAGGAATCCATCCCTCCAGCATGTTCTGTTTATTGTGGTGACAATGTTTAGGTCCCTAGAGCATGTAACTCATAGGGATTGTGATTTCTTTAAGTGGATCATGTCTAAAAGCTCTGGGTTTGACATAGCTTTGTGTGTTAGGCAGAGATCACCTCTGAGTAGACGATATGTGATGGAGCAAAGCTGCAATTTTTTGAGATGGTCTGCATAGGGCATCTGTTTGAGGCCGGTAATCCTCTTTGTGAGGTATTTCTGTGGCCTTTCCAGTTGTTGTAGATGTCTTGTGAGGTACATACCAAAAGGGGCATTGTACTCTATAATGGGTCTAATGAGTGTCGAGTAAAGGGGAACAATGACCTCTTTTTTCCTGGATGAGAAACCTTTTGTGATGAGGTGTGCCATGTCGGAGGATTTCCTGACTACTGTGGCGATGTGATTATCAAAGGACAGACTACTGTCCACCTGTGAACCAAGGTCTCTTATCACATTTTCAGTGTTAAGTAGACTATTGACAATGTGGTAGTTCATGAGTACAGAGTTTTTACCAGTAGGGATGACAATGCACTTTTTGGCATTGAGCTTGAGACCATGGCTTTGATACCAGGCATCTGCCTCAGTGAGGCCCTTTTGTAGGATATCCACATCTTTTGGAGTTTTGATTATGGCTCCTAGTTTGCAGTCATCTGTGAACTTTGTTAGCCAAAGACTTTCTGTGTTAGCCTGTACTTCAGAGAAGTAGATACCAAACAGGAGAGGACCCAGGACTGAACCATGTGGTGCTCCACTTGTCACTGGTCTAAAGCTGGATTTGCAGTCAGCTACTTTCACAGTGTGGGTTCTGTCAGTGAGCCATTTGGCAACCCATCTTGTGACATAGGGATTTATACCTATTTTAGTGAGTTTATCTATAATTCAAGAGTGGGAGATGGTGTCGAAAGCCTTGGCGAGATCTAGATAGCCTGTGTGAACCACCATACCCTCAGCTACGGCTTTGGTGACTGCTTCAAAGAAGTCTATCAGATTTAGGAGACATGATCTGCCTTTTACAAACCCAAACTGGGTGGGGTCCTGAGTTTGGAGATTACCAATGTCATTGTTTATAAGTTCCATGATGATACGTTCCATAGCCTTGCAGACCAGGCTCGTTAGGCTAACGGGGAGGTAGTTTTTGGGATCTATGGTGGCTTTCCCTTTGTGGAGTGGGATAACCATCGATGTGCGCCTTTCAGTGGGCACATAGCCTGAGGTGAGGCTATGACTGAACATGGTAGTTAGGTGGAGTGCAAGTTCGTTCTGTAGTTCATGTAGAACACAGCTTGGGATGTTGTCAGGTCCTGTGGATGTTGTGTTCTTGGCTTTGGATAGTGTGTTTTTTACCTGTGCAGCCTTGATTACAGGAACTTTGGATTCTTCTGGTATAGAGGTGGCCCCTTTAGGGGGTGAGAGTGGGGTAAAGTTAGTACTGAACCTATCTGCCAGGATGTTGGCAATATCAGTTGGTTCTGTATATTTATTGCCATTGTGCTGTAACTCAGAGCAGATCTGAGTGTTGCCATTGAGATTCTTGACATAGCTATAGAATGCTTTGTGGTTGTCTTTAGAGTCAGTGGCAATTTTGTTTTCGTAACTAGCTTTGGAGGATTTTATGAGGGATCTCAGCTTCTTACTGAAGCTAACCAGAGAGTTTCTCCAATCATGGGACTTTACTCTTTTTTGCAACAATTTCTTTCTTCTGTTGTAGAGTTTATTTATGGCAGGGGACCGACCGATTGGCTTCCTTTTTTTTGAAGGATACCATCTTTGTTCTGTTAGGGATTGCACGATCCATGCACTCATGTAAGTGCTTATAAAGTGCAATTGTGCAGGATTCAGCAGTCATACCTCTATTGTTCATCAGCATGGGTGTTGTGAAGTTTGCCACTTCTGTCTTAAGAAGTGTGAAGTTGGCTTAGGAGACATTTTTTACTGTGATTTCCCTAATGGAGAGTAGGGGAGGGATGTGGATGTCTAGGGTAGATTGTGGTCGGATCTGACCAACGAGGAATTGACCTCTGGTGTGGACCACCGGTTGCCCATTTTGGTAATAACCAAGTCTAGGATATTGCTGCCCATGGTGGAGGTGTAGATAAGTTGATCCAAGGCATTAGAATTTATGAATTCCAGAAAAACTTGAGCACAAGAGTTGGTACATGAGTAGTTTTCCCAGTTAATGGTGGGGTAGTTGAAATCACTCTTTATTAGGGTGTTAGGTTGTACCCTAATATTTTCCAGTGTATCAAGAAAGGAGGAGTGGGAATCCTGGGGATTGGTGGGGGATCTGTAGCAATCTACAATTTGGATTGCGGTCTTGCCCAGAGTTAGTTGCACTTGGATAACCTCAGATGCATTATGCTGAGCAACTAGCCTGGAGGTGTGGATGTCCTTAATGAATATGGACACGCCTCCACCTTTAGTGTTTCGGTCCAGGTTAGGTGGCCGAAAGGTGTAGTATGAAATATAGCCTGGTAATGCAGGGGTACTCTCTGGAGCCTTGAACCAGGTCTCTGTCACTGCACAGATGTCAATGTTCTCCATTTTAAGGAGTGCCTCAAGTGAGTGCATTTTGAGGTTTAGACTTCTAGCATTGAGTAGCAATACACTCAGATTCTTCTTGCTTGTACCTGTTATGGTGGTGAATTTGTCATTTGAACCTTGCCTAAAAAAGGCACTATAGGGGTGGCTAGAGCCTTAGCCAGTATCTGGAATCCCAGGGGCGACAGGTGCAGGCCATCTCTGACAAAGCATCAAGGTTTGTTGATCATGTCATCCCAGGCAGACAGATACTGGATCCCCTTAGAATGACACCAGAAGCTTAGCCAATTGTTGAAATCAATCATTTTGTCCTTGTATTGTGGTATCATTCTAGGTGATAGCAGGATGCTACTCAGGGCTAGGGTCATACCTGCCTGGGTTACAAGATCGGACAGCTCCTCCATGTCCCTCTTCAAGTAGCCCAAGGAGGTATATCTCAGGTCATTCACACCAATATGGACAATGACAGAGTCATATTTGTACTTGTTGTGGAGTGACCTGAGTGCATGCATTATGTGGTGGATCCTGGCACCTGACAGGCAGCTGAAAGCAACTTTCTCCTTGTTTAGCCTGGTGAGTGGAACATTAGTATGCCTGACTACAGAGTCACCTATGACTAGAGTGTTGGGTACGTTATTATGCCTTATGGGCTGTGGTTGAGTGGCACACTGAGTTTGTGGGCTAGGTGTCATTTGGGTTGTGTTGGGGGTGGAGGTTGCTTGTGTTTCTGCTTTGGAGGTCCCTGTTGCTTGGGCAGGTTTTTACTGAGAGCCTCCATGAATGTAGGTGTGTGTTTTGTGTTTCTATGTGTGTGTTTTGGTGGTGTAGGTTTTCAGGGACTATGTGCTGGGTGGTGTGCAAGTGTTTACCTTCTCCTCTTGACTGTCTAGTCCAGTCTTAGGTGAAGAGAGCTTTGCTTCCTGTTTGGCTGTATAAGTGTATTTCTCACAGGTTGCAGTGTTGGGTGGTAGGAATAGAGGTTTGTCTGTGTATATGAGGCAATTGCTGCATTGCCGCAAGATGCCCAGATTCGTCAGGTAGACAGGAGAAAACACTGGGAGCTGACCCTTAGACATGCCTGGATAGGTGCTTATTTGTTAAGTACTAGAAACTGTTTTCCTCTAGACAGTGAGGAAAGTTGAGTGCTGTAGTAATTTGTAGCTTATTTAGTACTTACAATAAGTTCTGAATAAGTGCTGAGCTCAAAGAAATAGACCTGAGTGCTGAAACTAAAAAAAAACGGCTAGTTCTAAAAAAAACAAAATTAAGCTAGAAGGCTTCCCTCCAACACAGAAAGGCTTGAGGGCTTAAAAGCCCATAAATAGTCCTGGACACAGCAAATCTGTATCCATACTAGACTACCCAGAGGAAAGGTAGGAAACAAGCTTAGATTTTTTTTTTAAGTGGAAAGAGACAAAGAAGGAGCAGAAACTAAGCTGACTGGCCTTCTCAAATATTCTCCCTGTATTAGGTAGAAAGATGTAATGACACTAGACTGAGAGGAGGGTCTCAAATCAAATTTGCAGTAGGGGGGGGCAACTGGAAAGCCACCAACTATAAGATCAGCATACCAAAAGGGAGGGAGGTTGGGAAAAAACTGCAGAGAAGTTACTCAAAAAAATCAAAAAACAGGATACTTAATGTTATATATTATAGATCCGAGTTTGCTCATTTTCCTTCCTTCGATTAGCTCAGTGTGAAATGGCAGACATACTCACAAACTTAACTTCTTAGGTAACAGAAAGTTGAAACCTGAGACAACTTTTTTAAAAAAAAAGGTCAAAAGAACCAATGAGGTGCTTAGTCTAAGCTGTAGTCCAGGTGACCTCCATAAGACAAAGGCCTTAAACAATTCCCTCTCACTAAAATGCCCGATGGCTTTGGCTAAAACAAAATATCCCTGAACATGTGCTCAGACACACAGACTCCACAAACACTAGGCCTGAACACAAGCCTGAATATGAACAATGCTACAAATATCCACACTACTTAGAAACAAACTGCAGAAATGTTTCTCACAGCAGAAAAGCAGCAGTGAGCCCTTAAATGAAAGTTTTAAACAGCTAAAGGAGCATCTAGAAAAAGCTTTTAACTGCAAACAAGTTATCAGAATCAAAACACCCAACAGATGCTTAATAAAAGTGGACAATTTCCAGTTAATACCTCACACACAGTGAAACTAGCTAGAAAAATATACAGTAAACAAAGTTCTATAAATAACTCAAAAAATAAACAAGGAAACAGGATACTTAATGTTATATATTATAGATCCGAGTTTGCTCAGTGACCTTCCTTCGATTATCTCAGTGTGAAATGGCAGAAACACTAACAAACTTAACTTTTTAGGTAAAAGAAAGTTGAAACCTGAGACAAATATTTAAAAAAAAGGTCAAAAAAACCAATGAGGTGCTTAGTCTAAGCTGTAGTCCAGGTGACCTCCATCAGCCAAAGACCTTAAACAATTCTCTCTCACTAAAATGTCTGATGGCTTTGGCTAAACCAAAATATCCCTGAACATGTGCTCAGACACACAGACTCCACAAACACTAGGCCTGAACACAAGCCTGAATATGGACAATGCTACAAATATCCACAATACTTAGAAACAAACTGCAGAAATGTTTCTCACAGCAGAAAAGCAGCAGTGAGCCCTTAAATTAAAGTTTTAAACAGCTAAAGGAGCCTCTAGCGAAAGCTTTTAACTGCAAACAAATTACCAGAATCAAACAACCCAACAGATGCTTAACAAAGTGGACAATTTCCAGTTAATACCTCACACGCAGTGAAACTAGCTAGAAAAATATACAGTAAACAAAGTTCTATAAATAACTCGAAAAAACAAAGAAGGAAACAGGATACTTAATGTTATATATTATAGATCTGAGTTTGCTCAGTGACCTTCCTTTGATTATCTCAGTATGAAATGGCAGAAACTTTCACAAACTTAACTTTTTAGGTAAAAGAAAGTTGAAACCTGAGACAAATATTTAAAAAAAAGGTCAAAAGAACCAATGAGGTGCTTAGTCTAAGCTGTAGTCCATTTGCCCTCCATCAGCCAATGACCTTAAACAATTCTCTCTCACTGAAATGCCTGATGGCTTTGGCTAAACCAAGATGTCCCTAAACATGTGCTCAGACACACAGCCTCCACAAACATTAGGCCCAAACACAAGCCTGAATATGGACAATGCTACAAATATCCACAATACTTAGAAACAAACTGCAGAAATGTTTCTCACAGCAAAAAAGCAGCAGTGAGCTTTTAAATTAAAGTTTTAAACAGCTAAAGGAGCCTGTAGAAAAAGCTTTTAACTGCACATAAGTTATCAGAATCAAACAACCAAACAGATGCCTAATAACAGTGGACAATTTCCAGTTAATACCTCACATGCAGTGAAACTAGCAAGAAGAATATACAGTAGACAAAGTGCTATAAATAACTCGAAAAAATAAGCAAAAAAACACAGGATACTTAATGGTATATATTATAGATCCGAGTTTGCTCAGTCTCCTTCCTTCGATTAGCTCAGTGTGAAATGGCAGAAAAACTCACAAACTTAACTTCTTAGGTAACAGAAAGTTGAAACCTAAGACAACTTAAAAAAAAAAACAACTCAAAAGAACCATTGAGGTGCTTAGTCTAAGCTGTAGTCCAGGTACCTCAGTCAGCCAATGATCTTAAACAATTCTCTCTCATTGAAATGCCTGGTGGCTTTGGCTAAACCAAGATGTACATGAAGATGTGCTCAGACACACAGCCTCCACAAACACTAGGCCCAAACACAAGCCTGAATATGGACAATGCTACAAATATCCTCATTACTTAGAAACAAACTCAGAAATGTTTCTCACAGCAGAAAAACAGCAGTGAGCCTTTAAATGAAATGTTTGAACAGCTAAATGAGCCTCTAGAAAAAGCTTTTGATGGCAAACAAGGGATCAGAATCAAACAACACAGCAGATGCTTAATAAAAGCGGACAAGTTCTAGTTAATACCTTACACGCAGTGAAACTAGCTCAAAAATATACAGTACACAAAGTGCTATAAATAACTCGAAAAAATAAGCAAAAAAAAACAAGATACTTAATGTTATATATTATTTAGCTAGAAAAACATACAGTAGACAAAGTGCTATAAATAACTCGAAAAAATAAGCAAAAAAAAAAAAGGATACTTAATATTATATATTATACATCCGAGGTTGTTCAATGCCCTTCCTGTGATTAGCTCAGTGTGAAATGGCAGAAACACTCACAAACTTAACTTCTTAGGTAACAGAAAGTTGAAACCTGAGACAACTTTAAAAAAAAAAAGCTCAACAGAACAAATGAGGTGCATAGTCTAAGCTGTAGTCCAGGTGACCTCCGTCAGCCAATGGCCTTAAACAATTCTCACTCACTGAAATGCCTGATGGCTTTGGCTAAACCATGATGTACCTGAACATGTGCTCAGACACACAGCCTCCACAAACACTAGGCCCAAAGACAAGCCTGAATATGGACAATGCTACAAATATCAACACTACTTAGAAACAAACTGCAGAAAAGTTTCTCACAGCAAAAAAGCAGCAGTGAGCCTTTAAATGAAAGTTTTAAACAGATAAAAGGACCTCTTAGGGAAGCTTTTAACTGCAAACATGTTATCAGAATGAAACAACCAAACAGATGCTTAACAAAAGTGGACAATTTCCAGTTAATACCTCACACACAGTGAAACTAGGTAGAAAAAAATAAAGTAGACAAAGTGCTATAAGTACCTCTAAAAAAATAAGCAAAAAAGCAGGATACTTAATGTTATATATTATAGATCTGAGTTTGCTCAGTGTCCTTCCTTTGATTAGCTCAGTGTGAAATGGCAGACATACTCACAAACTTAACTTCTTAGGTAACAGAAAATTGAAACCTGAAACAACTTTTAAAATAAAAAAAGGTCAAAAGAACCAGTGAATTGCTTAGTCTAAGCTGTAGTCCAGGTGACCTCAGTCAGCCAATGGCGTTAAACAATTCCCTCTCACTGAAATGCCTGATGGCTTTGGCTAAACCAAGATGTGCCTGAACATGTGCTCAGACACACAGCCTCCACAAACACTAGGCCCAAACACAACCCTGAATATAAACAATGCTACAAATATCCACAATACTTAGAAACAAACTGCAGAAATGTTTCCAACAGCTGAAAAGCAGCATTGAGCCTTTAAATGAAAGGTTTAAACAGCTAAAGGAGCCTATAGAGAAAGCTTTTAACTACAAACAAGTTATCAGAATCAAACAACCGAACAGATGCTTAATAAAAATGGACAATTTCCAGTTAATACCTCACAAACAGTGAGACTAGCTAGAAAGTTATACATTAGAAAAATCACTATAAATAACTCGAAAAAATTAGCAAAAAAAAGATACTTAATGTTATATATTATAGATCCGTGTTTGCTCAGTGCCTTTCCTTCAATTAGCTCAGTGTGAAATGGCAGAAACACTCACAAACTTAACTTTTTAGGTAACAGAAAGTTGAAACCTAAGACAACTTTAAAAAAAAAACTCAAAAGTACCAATGAGGTGCTTAGTCTAAGCTGCAGTCCAGGTGACCTCAGTCAGGCAATGACCTTAAACAATTCTCTCTCACTAAAATGCCTGATGGCCTTGGCCAAACCAAGATGTCCCTGAACATGTTGTCAGACACACAGCCTCTACAAACACTAGGCCCAAAAAATGTTTCTCACAGCAGAAAAGCAGCAGTGAGCCTTTAAATGAAAGTTTTAAACAGCTAAAGGAGCCCCCAGAGAAAGCTTTTAACTGCAAACAAAATATCAGAATAAAAAAAAACAATAGATGCTTAATAAAAGTGGACAATTTCCAGTTAATATCTCACACTCAGTGAAACTAGCTAGAACATTATACAGTAGACAAAGTGATATAAATAACTCGAAAAAATAAGCAAAAAAACAGGATACTCAATGTTATATATTATAGATCCGAGTTTGCTCAGTGTCCTTCCTTCAATTAGCTCAGTGTGAAATGGCAGAAACACTCACAAACTTAACTTCTTAGGTAACAGAAAGTTGAAACCTGAGATAACTTTAAAAAAAAACTCAAAAGAACCAATGAGGTGCTTAGTCTAAGCTGTAGTCCAGTTGACCTCAGTCAGAAAAAGGCCTTAAACAATTCTCTCTCACTGAAATGCCTGATGGCTTTGGCTAAATAAAGATGTACCTGAACATGTGCTCAGACACACAGCCTCGACAAACACTAGGCCCAAACACAAGCCTGAATATGGACAATGCTACAAATATCCACACTACTTAGAAACAAACTGCAGAAATGTTTCTCACAGCAAAAAAGCAACAGTGAGCCTTTAAATGAAAGTTTTAAACAGCTAAAGGAGCATCTAGAAAAAGCTTTTGACTGCAAACAAGTTATCAGAATCAAAACACCCAGCAGATGCTTAATAAAAGTGGACAATTTCCAGTTAATACCTCACATACAGTGAAACTAGCTAGAAAAATATACAGTAGACAAAGTGATATAAATAACTAGAAAAAATAAGCAAAAAAAACACAGGATACTTAATGTTATATATTATAGATCCGAGTTTTCTCAGTCTCCTTCCTTCGATTAGCTCAGTGTGAAATGGCAGAAAAACTCACAAACTTAACTTCTTAGGTAAGAGAAAGTTGAAGCCTAAGACAACTTTAAAAAAAACTACTAAAAAGAACCATTGAGGTGCTTAGTCTAAGCTGTAGTCCAGGTACTTCAGTCAGCCAATGACCTCAAACAATTCTCTCTCACTGAATTGCCTGATAGCTTTGGCTAAACCAAGATGTACCTGAACATGTGCTCAGACACACAGCCTCCACAAACACTTGGCCCAAACACAAACCTGAATATGGACAATGCTACAAATATCCTCATTACTTAGAAACAAACTCAGAAATGTTTCTCACAGCAGAAAAACAGCAGTGAGCCTTTAAATGAAAGGTTTAAACAGCTAAACGAGCCTCTAGAAAAAGCTTTTGATGGCAAAAAGGGATCAGAATCAAACAACACAGCAGATGCTTAATAAAAGTGGACAAGTTCCAGTTAATACCTCATACCCAGTGAAACTAGCTTGAAAAATATACAGTAGACAAAGTGCTATAAATAACTCGAAAAGATAAGCAGAAAAAACAGGTTACGTAATGTTATATTATATTTAGGAAGAAAAACATACAGTAGACAAAGTGCTATAAATAACTCAAAAAATAAGCAAAAAAATAAAAAAGGATACTTAATATTATATATTATAGATCTGAGGTTGCTCAGTGCCCTTCCTTCGATTAGCTCAGTGTGAAATGGCAGAAACACTTACAAACTTAACTTCTTAGGTAACAGAAAGTTGAAACCTGAGACAACTTTAAAAAAAAAAAGCTCAACAGAACAAATGAGGTGCTTAGTCTAAGCTGTAGTCCAGGTGACCTCAGTTAGCCAATGGCCTTAAACAATTTTCACTCACTGAAATGCCTGATGGCTTTGGCTAAACCATGATGTACCTGAACATGTGCTCAGACACACAGCCTCCACAAATCCTAGGCCCAAAGACAAGCCTGAATATGGACAATGCTACAAATATCCACACTACTTAGAAACAAACTGCAGAAAAGTTTCTCACAGTAAAAAAGTAGCAGTGAGCCTTTAAATGAAAGTTTTAAAAAGATAAAAGAGCCTCTAGAGGAAGATTTAGCTGCAAACAAGTTATCAGAATGAAACAACCCAACAGATGCTTAATAAAAGTGGACAATTTCCAGTTAATACCTCACAAACAGTGAAACTAGGTAGAAAAATATACAGTAGACAAAGTGCTAGAATTACCTCTAAAAAAATAAGCAAAAAAGCAAGATACTTAATGTTATATATTATAGATCTGAGTTTGCTCAGTGTCCTTCCTTCGATTAGCTCAGTGAAAAATGGCAGACATACTCACATACTTAACTTCTTAGGTAACAGAAAGTTGAAACCTGAGACAACTTTTAAAATAAAAAAAGGTCAAAAGAACCAGTGAGGTGCTTAGTCTAAGCTGTAGTCCAGGTGACCTCAGTCAGTGAATGGCTTTAAACAATTCCCTCTCACTGAAATGCCTGATGGCTTTGGCTAAACCAAGATGTGCCTGAACATGTGCTCAGACACACAGCCTCCACAAACACTAGGCCCAAACACAACCCTGAATATGGACAATGCTACAAATATCCACACTACTTAGAAACAATCTGCAGAAATGTTTCTCACAGCTGAAAAGCAGCATTGAACCTTTAAATGAAAGGTTTAATCAGCTAAAGGAGCCTATAGAGAAAGCTTTTAACTACAAAAAAGTTATCAGAATCAAACAACCAAACAGATGCTTAATAAAAATGGACAATTTCCAGTTAATACATCACAAACAGTGAAACTATCTAGAAAATTATACAATAGAGAAAGCACTATAAATAACTCGAAAAAATTAGCAAAAAAACAAGATACTTAATGTTATATATTATAGATCCGTGTTTGCTCAGTGTCTTTCCTTCGATTAGCTCAGTGTGAAATGGCAGAAACACTCATGAACTTAACTTTTTAGGTAACAGAAAGTTGAAACCTAAGACAACTTTAAAAAAAAACTCAAAAGCACCAATGAGGTGCTTAGTCTAAGCTGCAGTCCAGGTGACCTCAATCAGGCAATGACCTTAAACAATTCTCTCTCACTAAAACGCCAGATGGCCTTGGCCAAACCAAGATGTCCCTGAACATGTTGTCAGACACACAGCCTCTACAAACACTAGGCCCAAACACAAGTCTGAATATGGACAATATTTCAAATAGCCACACTACTTAGAAACAAAGTGCATAAATGTTTCTCACAGCAGAAAAGTAGCAGTGAGCCTTTAAATGAAAGTTTTAAACAGCTAACGGAGCCTCCAGAGAAAGCTTTTAACTGCAAACAAAATATCAGAATCAAAAAAACAACAGATGCTTAATAAAAGTGGACAATTTCCAGTTAATACCTCACACACAGTGAAACCTAGCTCGAAAAATATACAGTAGACAAAGTGCTATAAATAACTGATAAAAATAAGCAAAAAAAACAGGATACTTAATGTTATATATTATTTAGCTAGAAAAACATACAGTAGACAAAGTGCTATAAATACCTTGAAAAAATAAGCAAAAAAAAGGATACTTAATATTATGGATACTTAATATTATATATTATACATCTGAGGTTGCTCAGTGCCTTTCCTTCGATTAGCTCAGTGTGAAATGGCAGAAACACTCACAAACTTAACTTCTTTGGTAAAAGAAAGTTGAAACCTGAGACAACTTTAAAAAAAAAGCTCAACAGAACAAATGAGGTGCTTAGTCTAAGCTGTAGTCCAGGTGACCTCAGTCAGCCAATGGCCTTAAACAATTCTCACTCACTGAAATGCCTGATGGCTTTGGCTAAACCATGATGTACCTGAACATGTGCTCAGACAGACAGCCTCCACAAGCACTAGGCCCAAAGACAAGCCTGAATATGGACAATGCTGCAAATATCCACACTACTTAGAAACAAACTGCAGAACAGTTTCTCACAGCAAAAACGCAGCAGTGAGCCTTTAAATGAAAGTTTTAAACAGATAAAAGAGCCTCTAGAGGAAGCTTTTAACTGCAAACAAGTTATCAGAATGAAACAACCCAACAGATGCTTAATAAAAGTGGACAATTTCCAGTTAATACCTCACACACAGTGAAACTAGGTAGAAAAATATACAGTAGACAAAGTGCTATAATTACCTCTAAAAAAATAAGCAAAAAAGCAGGATACCTAATGTTATTTTATTTATTTTTATTTTACATTTGTTAACCGGGCTAGTCCAACTGGATACATGTCCATTTTCAGTGGAGGCCTGAGGAGAAAAGCTCCGCTAACTACTACTTAACAAGTTAAAAAAAAATATACAGAATTATGTCATAAAAAGAAAACATTTTCTTTAAATTTCTTCCAGGATGTATAGACACAAGAGTACAATATGAGACTTAGCAGGTAAATAAGATTAGATGTTTTACTTAGTTACAGTATTACTCCATTATACGTGAGAAGCAAAATTAGATTTATGTCTAATAATAGAGAGAGAGATAGGAATACTTAAGAAGTGGAAGTTGTGGTATACTAGAGTTAGGAGAAGAAGGAGAGGGAGGTCAGTAGAAAGGAAGGAGGAAAAAAGAAAGAAGTTAGCCAGGGTTATAGCAAGAGCATAGCCAGTGGTTGGTTAGGAAGATTTTGAGTTTGTTTTAAATAGTGGAACTGAGGTCAGGGATGTGATGTCAGATGGTAGTTGATTCCAAATTTTGCCAATTGAGTTGGAAAATGTGGAGTCACCTGCTATGTTATTTGATAGAAGTTTGAATCAGTATTTTGTTAGAGGAGCAAGGTTCTTCAAATTGGTATAGGGTTTTATAAGGGTGGAGAGCATTGGCGTGTTTTCAAGGTGATGAAGGGCTTTGTGGGCAATTGTAAGTTGATAGTATTGTATTAGGTGGGGTAGTTCCAGCCAACCTAGTTTTGTGAGATTCAAGCAATGGTGAGTCCTATATGGAGAGGCTGTAGCAAATCTGGCAATGTTGTTGTATGATGTGGCTAGTTTATTGAGATTATACTTAGAAAGATTAGTGTATATGGGGGAAGCATATAATAGGGTAGAGATTAAGTGGGTTCTGGCTATGTTAGATCTGGCTTCAGGAGTTAAGCAGGATTTGATTCTGTAGAGAACCTACTTTTCTGTTAGTTGTTTTATTGTTGAGTTAATATGAAAGTCAAATTTTAGTTGGTTGTCAATAGTAATACCCAAAAGTTTGGTTGTTTGGTCTGGAGTGATGAGGGTGCCATTATTGGATGTGAGTGTGAAATCCATTGAGGGAGACAGGTATGTGGGTGGAAAGATGAGAAGTTTGGTTTTCTTGGGGTTAAGGAGGAGACAATGATTAGCAAACCATTGCTCTATGGTGGTGAAGGTTTTTTGTGTGAGGGAGTGAAGTTCAGTCTGAGTTGAGGCAGAGCAAATGATGGTAGTGTCATCTGCATATTGAATACAGGTAGATAGAGGTGTAGATAGATGAAGGTCATTTATAAAAATGGAAAACAGAAGAGGACCTAAGATGGAGCCCTGAGGGACTCCTATAGATGTGGGGAGAAGATCAGAGAGATGGTTGTCCCAGAGAACTGCCTGTTTGCGATTTTCGAGATAGGATGTGAACCAGCTTAATGCAAGATTGTCCAGAGAGAGGATTTTAAACGATGTAAGAGGAGTTGGTGATTAACCATGTCAAAGGCTTTTGACAGGTCAACAAAGAATGCTGAAGATGGAGTATTATTGTTGCGATTTTTGTTTATAGAGTCTATGAAGGATAGTAAGGCTGTGGTAGTACTGTGGCATGGTCGAAAGCCATGTTGGCAGTTAGCTAGGAGATTGAAGTTTAGTAGGTGGTTAAGCAACTGTTTGTGGATGCATTTCTCCATTATTTTTGCAGGGGGATAGTAAAGCTATGGGGCGGAAGTTAGAATACTCTGTAGAGTCACCTCCTTTAAAAGGGGGATAATATGTGAGATTTTCCATACTGAGGGGATAGTACTTTCTTTTAAGGTCCTATTAATCAATACAGAGATGGGGTAGGCTATAGCTTTTGCACTTAGTTGGAGGTATTCTGCTGGTAATTTGTCAGCTGAGGGGTTGTTGGTTTAAGTTTTGAAGTAAGGACAATATGTAGGAGGTGGGTATAGGTTTAAGATGAAATGGGGGTGGAGCTAGGGGTTAGTATTTTGAAGGTATCAGGGTTTTGTTGGTTAGCTAGTTTTAATATAGCTGAAGTAAAGAAGGTATTAAAGGCATTAGCTGTTTGTAAAGGTGAGTCAGGGTTAGAGCCTAGTGGATTCGTGTGACAGCTTTGGCAGGGGATAGCAGTGTGTTAATAGCGGACCAAAATTTATGTGGTTGGTGAAGGGAAGATTGTTGTAGTTGAGTATAGAAGTTTCTTTTATCTTTTAGGATGGCTTGTTTTGTCGTATTTCTTTTTGTTTAAAATTGAGATGAGCAGTTATGTTTTTAGTGGTTCGCCATTTAGTCCAGGCTTTATTTCTATAAAGTATTAGTTGTCTGGTTGTGTTTGAGAGCCATTTGGCTGTCTTAGCTTTCATTCGTATTATGCAAGGGGCATGGTGTTCAAGGATGTTGAGAAAAGTATTATTGAAATGGTTTACAGCATCGTCTATAGGAGAGCTTTAAGAGGTGACCAGTTAACTTGCATAAGTTCATTCTGAAACAGATTGGGGTCAAAATGTTTTTACTACGGGAGAATCGAACTTGGGTTGGGATAGAAAAACTAGTTTTATGCCTGTTAATATAGGTTAGGAGTGATCGCTGAGGTCATCTGGGAGGGTTCCTGTTGTATATTTTTCCTGGGGACTATTTGTTAAGATCCAGTCAAGTATGGTTTCTTTATTATTACATTTGTTTGTTCTTGTTGGGGAGGTTATGTTTTGTGTGAAGCCATG
Organism: Protopterus annectens; assembly: GCF_019279795.1. Lineage (NCBI taxonomy): Eukaryota > Metazoa > Chordata > Ceratodontiformes > Protopteridae > Protopterus > Protopterus annectens. Next base: position 1,912,519,235 of record NC_056726.1, read on the forward strand.
GAGGTTAATAAGGTTAGATGGATTAGCATGATTACATAAGTTCCAGTCAATATAAAGTCTCCTAGGAGTATAGTTTCCTGTAGGAGGTTAAGTGAAAGCCAGTTTAGTAGGTCTTCTAATATGGGAAGATTTTTGCCAGGGGGAATATAGGAACAGATAATATTAATAGTTTTGTGAGGGTTGAGTTGAAGTTTTGAAATAATAATTTCAACATTAGTGTCAGTTGGGAGGGTATGATTTGTTTTACTTATTTGCAATCCGGCTTTATAAAATATAGCTACGCCACCACCTTTTTGTTTAGGCGGTCTTGTCTGATGATATTGTAGCCAGGGGACTATTTCATTATCTTTTATTGAAGGTTTGAGCCATGTTTCAGTTAGACAGAGAATGTCAAACTGTTGGACATCTAGAAGAGCATGGATTAGTGGAATTTTATTACAAATGCTACGTATATTTAGATGGGCAATAGAGAGTGATTTTGGGGGTTTGATTGTTACTGTTGGCTTTGTATTAACTGGTTGTGCGTTAGTTAATAGTGTGGATGGGACAGGGCCAGGGTTGGGGTGTATGTCTCCATCTATCAATGAGCAAATTAATAAAAGGTTATAAAATTGAGGGGGTTTGCAGTAGTAAATATCATGTTTTTTATGGTTATGAATAAAGTATTTAGTGTGAGAGAGACGGTGATATTTAGGTTGGAGATATGAGGTTTTGTAGATGGCACTGAGATAGTTTGTGGATGTAGTAGGGGGAGTAGATATTGTGTGTTTATGTGGGATGGTAAGAGATGAGGGTAAGGGATGTTCATAGGAGGTTGAGAGACAGGTAGAGGTGAGAGTAGTTAGAAGAGTTAGTAGTAGTAGAGGGTAGTAATGGTTAGGCATGTTAATTAGATTTAGAGTGAGTGGCTTGATAAGAAATGGTTTAAAGAGTAAAGAGGAAGGGGGAGGGAGGAAGTATTATGGATGGGGCAGGGACAGGATCTAGAGGGGAGGAGAGTATTATGGATAGGGTGGGGACAGGAAGTGGTTGTGACTGGTTCTGGAGAAGGGAGGGGTGTGTCTATGTGGGGATAAATGTAGAGGTTGCAGGGGCGGGTGGGATTTGGGGGCAGGGAGGGCGGAGTGAGCCGAGAGGGCTTAACGGAGCGGGAAGAGACAACAGAGTTGTAGATGTACAGAGAAGACAATCAGTAAGGTGGAGACACAAGCAGGTAACCTTGTAGCAGGTATTTAGAATGTAATAAATGTAAGGTGAGGTGAAGTTTGAAGCAGAAAAGTAAAATAGAAGAGAGATATGGCAGGGGCCAGAGAGAAAGAAAAGAGCAGTTAAGAGCTAGGAGATCCAGGTACAAGACAAAGGTACTGAAGAGTAAAGAAGTAAGCAATTAGGCAGTAAACCAGGTCATAGAAGGATGCCACCTAGTGGAAGGCAGGTGTAAATTAGGGTTTTGCAGGTAACAAAGGGGTAAATGGGGAAAAATAGTAAGGGGAAAAGAAGTGTCAGGGGAAAAAGATAGGATGTTTACACTGGTGACTATGGGGGTATAATAGATAAAGGTCTGGAGAAGTATAGGGTTAAGAACTAGGGCTGTTGGCTGCTGGCAGTCCTGGGCAGGTAGCTAGAGTAAGATACTCAGGTCAGAGGATTTGTATTTAAACATGTATAAATAACATACTTTTACAGTCTCTTTTGTATGAAACCACTGAAGATAACAGGGTTGGGGCTTAGTTGACACAAATGCTGGTCTTCCAAGAGGGCAGAGTCACTTGTGTAGGTGATTGCAGGGTCCAGGTAGTCAACTAGTAGAAATAGCAGGGAGAGAGGAAGATAGAAGGCAAAAATGGAGAAAAATATTAGAGTGCAATTATAAATTTCTAACAGCTTTATAACAACCAGGTGAGCATTAAACACGTTTGTACTTATAGTAACATTCTCATCTAGAAAAGCAGATACTAAATATACATATTAAATTATAAGAACACCAGTGTGAAAGGTTATTGCAGTCAAAATGCCATTTAAAGGATATGATAGTTAGAAACAGATAATACACTACTGTAGAATTAAGACCATAGTAATTTAGCTTGCACTAGAAAAATCGAAACTAACTAAATTCTAAATTATAACAACTACAGTAAGCCAGGATATTGATATCAAAATAACATTGATAAAATACGATATATAATACGCTACTACAGAAATACAGACTAAAAATAAAAGGTTTCAATGGGTGGACAGATAGTGAGGGGTTGCTTAAGTGAAATCGCTCCACAGTCAAAGTTAATTACATGCCAGTGGAAGCAGTCGCTTGAAAGAAACTTGGCTAATGTTAAGAGGTAGCAAACGTTTCATAGTTACAGGCTAGAAAATGCGACTATGTCTTCATAACTCTTGGAACAAAATAGTTTAAATTTAACAAGAATTACTATGTGTCGCACCACACTTGTATCGATCCGATCAAGGTTGATACAGGACAAGCACAAAGCTGTTGCGTTATGCGCTGATATCAGATAAGGTTTTTAAATTATTTAAAACTCTATCTTGGGAATTTAGAATAACATAAGGTGTTCAATAGTGAGGTTTCTGAGCTTAATAGCAAGCAAAGGCGCTATGATTCAGAGACGCCATGTGAGAAATAGCGCTGCTCAGTCAAGCTTACATTCATGTATTGTGATACCAGGTACCCACAATTACATTCCCGACAAAAAACAAGTCAATTGGGGTAGAAAACAGTAGCTAAAACAAGGCGCTAAAGAGGGATAGCGCTAAGAACTGGCCAGGTATACGGTAACACACTGTAATCCTCATTCAATGTTATCACTTATAGACTGGTGCTAATAAGCTCTGAAGGGACAGTTGTTATGGTGAGCCAATATTTAATATGGGAGTAGTACTAGGAAATGCCCAACCAGTTGGTCTGCACTATAATCTCTCTAGCATGCATTCATTTTAGAGAGTAAGAAGGGCGTCTCTAAGCCAAACTGATTTAATCTATTGCAGCAAATAAGCCTTCCCTCAGTACAAGTAAAAATCACTCTTCATAAACGACCACAAAATACAGCATGAAGACCATCAGTGAGTAGTCACAAGCAGTAACGTAACAATTCCACAAGGCAACTATAACAATTTAACAGTGCTAGATAGGGACAAATAGTTAGAAAAGTCTTAACCATTGAAACGCCCGAATTTAGGCATACGACACAGCATGTAAAAGAGCTACGCTATTACACTACTCATGGATGTGTGGAATAAAAACCACACGTTTTCATTAAAAGTTAAATACAGAAGTAAATCATAGCACACTGAGTTAACAAAAAACGCTTACTCTGAGTAACCGTCCAGCACCAGGTTCGGGACGTAGCAGCCAAGCAGCGTGTTGCGAACAACGGTGGCGCCCCGGGATATGGGGATATATTTATAAGAACGCTAAGAAACTAGGGGGAGGGAGGGGGGGAAGAGCATAGGTATGAGTATTAGGCGGGAAATATTGATAAGGGAGAGAGGTAAATAACTGGGAGGGGGTGTCCTGATAAAGTAGGTGGAGTATGGAGATGTGGGCGTGGGTGAGGTAATAGTGTGGGAAGAGGGGAGTATGTAGTTAGGAAGAGAGCCACAAGGGAAGTGTAAGAAATGTAGAGGTAGGAGACAACAGAGTTGTAGATGTACAGAGAAGACAATCAGTAAGGTGGAGACACAAGCAGGTAACCTTGTAGCAGGTATTTAGAATGTAATAAATGTAAGGTGAGGTGAAGTTTGAAGCAGAAAAGTAAAATAGAAGAGAGATATGGCAGGGGCCAGAGAGAAAGAAAAGAGCAGTTAAGAGCTAGGAGATCCAGGTACAAGACAAAGGTACTGAAGAGTAAAGAAGTAAGACACAAGCAGGTAACCTTGTAGCAGGTATTTAGAATGTAATAAATGTAAGGTGAGGTGAAGTTTGAAGCAGAAAAGTAAAATAGAAGAGAGATATGGCAGGGTCCAGAGAGAAAGAAGGAGCAGTTAAGAGCTAGGAGATCCAGGTACAAGACAAAGGTACTGAAGAGTAAAGAAGTAAGCAATTAGGCAGTAAACCAGGTCATAGAAGGATGCCACCTAGTGGAAGGCAGGTGTAAATTAGGGTTTTGCAGGTAAGAAAGGGGTAAATGGGGAAAAATAGTAAGGAAAAGAAGTGTCAGGGGAAAAAGATAGGATGTTTACACTGGTGACTATGGGGGTATAATAGATAAAGGTCTGGAGAAGTATAGGGTTAAGAACTAGGGCTGTTGGCTGCTGGCAGTCCTGGGCAGGTAGCTAGAGTAAGATACTCAGGTCAGAGGATTTGTATTTAAACATGTATAAATAACATACTTTTACAGTCTCTTTTGTATGAAACCACTGAAGATAACAGGGTTGGGGCTTAGTTGACACAAATGCTGGTCTTCCAAGAGGGCAGAGTCACTTGTGTAGGTGATTGCAGGGTCCAGGTAGTCAATTTTACAGTCTCTTTTGTATGAAACCACTGAAGATAACAGGGTTGGGGCTTAGTTGACACAAATGCTGGTCTTCCAAGAGGGCAGAGTCACTTGTGTAGGTGATTGCAGGGTCCAGGTAGTCAATTTTACAGTCTCTTTTGTATGAAACCACTGAAGATAACAGGGTTGGGGCTTAGTTGACACAAATGCTGGTCTTCCAAGAGGGCAGAGTCACTTGTGTAGGTGATTGCAGGGTCCAGGTAGTCAATCTGAGTAACCGTCCAGCACCAGGTTCGGGACGTGTAGCAGCCAAGCAGCGTGTTGGGAACAAAGATCCGTTATATATTATAGATCTGAGTTTGCTCAGTGTCCTTCCTTTGATTATCTCAGTGTGAAATGGCAGACATACTCACAAACTTAACTTCTTAGGTAACAGAAAGTTGAAACCTGAGACAACTTTTAAAATAAAAAAGGACAAAAGAAGCAGTGAGGTGCTTAGTCTAAGCTGTAGTCCAGGTGACCTCAGTCAGCCAATGGCCTTAAACAATTCCCTCTCACTGAAATGCCTGATGGCTTTGACTAAACCAAGATGTGCCTTAACATGTGCTCAGACACACAGCCTCCACAAACACTAGGCCCAAACACAACTCTGAAAATGGACAATGCTACAAATATGCACACTACTTAGAAACAAAGTGCAGAAATGTTTCTCACAGCTGAAAAGCAGCATTGAGCATTTAAATGAAAGGTTTAAACAGCTAAAGGAGCCAATAGAGAAAGCTTTTAACTACAAACAAGTTATCAGAATCAAACAACCGAACAGATGCTTAATAAAAAATGGACAATTTCCAGTTAATACCTCACAAACAGTGAAACTAGCTAGAAAATTATACAGTAGAGAAAACACTATAAATAACTCGAAAAAATAAGCTAAAAAACAAGATAATTAATGTTATATATTATAGATCCGTGTTTGCTCAGTGTCTTTCCTTCGATTAGCTCAGTGTGAAATGGCAGAAACACTCACAAACTTAACTTTATAGTTAACAGAAAGTTGAAACCTAAGACAACTTTAAAAAAAAAACTCAAAAGCACCAATGAGGTGCTTAGTCTAAGCTGCAGTCCAGGTGACCTCAGTCAGGCAATGACCTTAAACAATTCTCTCTCACTAAAATGCCTGATGGCCTTGGCTAAACCAAGATGTCCCTGAACATGTTGTCAGACAAACAGCCGCCACAAACACTAGGCCCAAACACAACTCTGAATATGGACACTACTTCAAACAGCCACACCACTTAGAAACAAACTGCAGAAATGTTTCTCACAGCAGAAAAGCAGCAGTGAGCCTTTAAATGAAAGTTTTAAACAGCTAAAGGATCCTCCAGAGAAAGCTTTTAACTCCAAACAAAATATCAGAATAAAAAAAAAAACAACAGATGCTTAATAAAAGTGGACAATTTCCAGTTAATACCTCACACTCACTGAAACTAGCTGGAACATTATACAGTAGACAAAGTGATATAAATAACTCAAAAAAAATAAGCAAAAAAACAGAATACTCAATTTTATATATTATAGAACCGAGTTTGCTCAGTGTCCTTCCTTCGATTAGCTCAGTGTGAAATGGCAGAAACACTCACAAACTTAACTTCTCAGTTAACAGAAAGTAGAAACCCGAGATAACTTTAAAAAAAAGCTCAAAAGAACCAATGAGGTGCTTAGTCTAAGCTGTAGTCAAGGTGACCTCATTCAGCCAAAGGCCTTAAACAATTCTCTCTCACTGAAATGCCTGATGGCTTTGGCTAAATAAAGATGTACATGAACATGTACACAAGCCTGAATATGGACAATGCTACAAATATCCACACTACTTAGAAAGAAACTGCAGAAATATTTCTCACAGCTGAAATGCAGCATTGAGCCTTTAAATGAAATGTTTAAACAGCTAAAGGAGCCTATAGAGAAAGCTTTTATTTACAAACAAGTTATCAGAATCAAACAACCGAACAGATGCTTAATAAAAGTGGACAATTTCCAGTTAATACCTCACATACAGTGAAACTAGCTAGAAAATTATACAGTAGACAAAGTGCTATAAATAACTCGAAAACATAAGCAAAGAAACACAGGATACTTAAAGTTATATATTATAGATCTGAGTTTTCTCAGTCTCCTTCCTTCAATTAGCTCAGTGTGAAATGGCAGAAAAACTCACAAACTTAACTTATTAGGTAACAGAAAGTTGAAACCTAAGACAACTTTAAAAAAAAGAACTCAAAAGAACCATTGAGGTGCTTAGTCTAAGCTGTAGTCCAGGTGCCTCAGTCAGCCAATGACCTTAAACAATTCTCTCTCACTGAAATGCCTGATGGCTTTGGCTAAACCAAGATGTACCTGAACATGTGTTCAGACACACAGCCTCCACAAACACTAGGCCCAAACACAAGCCTGACTATGGACAATGCTACAAATATCCTCATTACTTAGAAACAAACTCAGAAATGTTTCTCACAGCAGAAAAGACGCAGCGAGCCTTTAAATGAAAGTTTTAAACAGCTAAAGGAGCCTCCAGAGAAAGATTTTAACTGCAAACAAAATATCAGAATAAAAAAAAACAAACAGATGCTTAATAAAAGTGGACAATTTCCAGTTAATACCTCACACACAGTGAAACTAGCTCGAAAAATGTACAGTAGACAAAGTGCTATAAATAACTCATAAAAATAAGCAGAAAAAACAGGATACTTAATGTTATATATTATTTAGCTAGAAAAACATACAGTAGACTAAGTGCTATACATAACTCGAAAAAATAAGCAAAAAAAAAAAAGGATACTTAATATTATATATTATAGATCTGAGGTTGCTCAGTGCCCTCCCTTCGATTAGCTCAGTGTGAAATGGCAAAAACACTCACAAACTTAACTTCTTAGGTAACAGAAAGTTGAAACCTGAGACAACTTTAAAAAAAAAAGCTCAACAGAACAAATGAGGTGCTTAGTCTAAGCTGTAGTCCAGGTGACCTCAGTCAGCCAATGGCCTTAAACAATTCTCACTCACTGAAATGCCTGATGGCTTTGGCTAAACCATGATGTACCTGAACATGTGCTCAGACAGACAGCCTACACAAGCACTTGTTCCAAAGACAAGCCTGAATATGGACAATGCTACAAATATCAACACTACTTAGAAACAAACTGCAGAAAAGTTTCTCACAGCAAAAAAGCAGCAGTGAGCCTTTAAATGAAATTTTAAACAGCTAAAGGAGCCTCCGGAGAAAGCTTTTAACTGCAAACAAAATATCAGAATAAAAAAAACAACAGATGCTCAATAAAAAATAATTAAAAAAAAGCTCAAAAGAACCAATGAGTTGCTTAGTCTAAGCTGTAGTCCAGTTGACCTCAGACAGCAAATGACCTTAAATAATTCTCTCTCACTGAAGTGCCTGATAGATTTGGCTAAACCAAGATGTCCCTGAACATGTGCTCAGACACACAGTCTCCACAAACTCTAGGCCCAAACACAAGCTTGAATATTGACAATGCTACAAATATCCACACTACTTAGAAACAAACTGCAGAAATGTTTCTCAGAGTAGAAAACCAGCAATGAGCCTTTAAATGAAAGTTTTAAACAGCTAAAGGAGTCTCTATCAAAATATTTTAACTATAAACAAGTTATCAGAATCAAACAACCCAACACATGCTTAATAAAAGTGGACAATTTCCAGTTAAAACCTCACACAAAGTGAAACTAGAAAAATATACAGTAGAAAAAGTGGTATAAACAACTCAAAAAAAATAAGCAAAAAAAAAAATGATACTTAATGTTATATATTATTCTATATAATTGGCTCAATTACTGGTGTCATTCTAGGGGGATCCAATGTCTGTCTGCTTGGGATGACATGCTGGACAAGCCACTCTGCTTCGCAAGGGACGGCTTGCACCTGTCACCACTGGGCTTCCAGATATTGGCTAAGGCTCTTGCCACCCCCATAGTGCCTTTTCTAGGCAAGGTTCAAAAGACAAACCCACCTCCTTAGAAAATAAAAATGGAAAAAAATTAAGGGTAATGCTGCTCAACGCCAGAAGTCTAAATCTCAATATGCAGGCTCTCGAAGCACTCCTCAGTATGGAGAACATCGATGTCTGCGCAGTAACTGAAACCTGGTTCAAGGCTCCTGAGAGCACCCCAGCGCTACCAGGCTTTACCTCGTATCATGCTTTTCGGCCCCAAAACCCGGGCTGTACCACAAAGGGAGGGGGAGTGTCCATATTCATCAAGGATACCCACACCTCCTGGTTAGTGGCAACTCATGAAGCATTGGAGACCATCCAGGTGCAACTAACCGTATTCAAAACTGCTATACAATTGGTTGCATGTTACAGACCACCCTCCCAATCTCAAGAACCCCATTCAGCCTTCCTGAAGACATTGGAGGATATGAATGTCTCACCAAATACCATCATACTGGGAGACTTCAACTACCCTAACATAGACTGGGTGCACTATTCTAGCCCTATCACCCTAGCCCAAAGGTTCCTGGAATTCATAAACTCAAATGCAATGGAACAGCTAGTCACCTCTCCCACAAGGGGAGATAATATACTAGACCTGGTCATCACAAACATGGGGACAAAATGCTCCGTACCGGAAGTATTCCCCTCACTAGTAAGATCTGACCACAAAGTAATCACCCTGGATATACATATTCCACCTCCACCCCCAGCACAAAAGACTACAGTGAAAAACTTCTCCAAAGCCGACTTTACACTTCTTAAGACTGAGATGGTATCCTTTAAGTCCACTGGGCCAGTGGAAACCACATCCCACAATGCTGAATCCTTCACAAATGCTTTCTACGGACATCTCCAAGAATGCATGGATCATGCAATCCCAAATAAAACCAAGACCCTCTCCACCAAGGGAAAGCATCCTGTCTGGTGGACCCCAGCCATAAACAAATTGTATAACAAAAGAAGGAAGCTACTGCAAGACAGAGCAAAATCTCATAAAGGGAAGGCATCTCTGATCAGCACTAGTAGAAAGCTACGTTCTCTCATAAAAACATCCAAGGCCAACTTTGAGAGAAAAATCACCAAGGACACTAAAGATAACCAAAAGGCATTCTTCAGTTATGTTAGAAACCTGGGTGGAAACCCTCAGATATGCTCAGAGTTAGTACACAACTACAAAGAATTCACCAAACCCACAGATATTGCCAACATTCTGGCAGACAGGTTCAGTGCAAATTTCTCCCCTCCCTCACCCCCAAAAGAAGAAATACTTATCCCAGCTGAATGTAACCTCCCTGTCATCTCAGATGTCCAGGTGAGAGCTGCCCTCAGCAAAGCAAAAAACACATCAATGGGACCTGATGGTATCCCCGGTTGTGTGATATGTGAACTCCAAGAGGAGCTAAACCCGCATATAAAAATGCTATTTAACCTTAGCCTTACTACAGGATATGTACCTGAACACTGGCGTACAGCAACAGTGGTCCCACTCCACAAAGGAGGCACCTCTACAGTCCCTGGGAACTACCGCCCCATAAGCTTAACCAGCCTGGTCTGCAAAGCTATGGAAAGAATCATTATAGAACTCATAAACAGCGACATTGGGGACCTACAGACACTTGATCCCACCCAGTTTGGCTTTGTAAAGGGCAGATCCTGCATTTTGAACCTGGTTGACTTTTTCAAAACAGTCACTAGAGCCATTGATGAGGGCAAAGCAGTCCATACAGCCTACCTGGACTTGGCTAAAGCCTTCGACACAATACCCCACTCAGGCATCATAGACAAGCTCAACAGCTTAAATGTAAATCCATATGTCACAAGATGGGTTGCAAACTGGCTAAAGAACAGAACCCATAAAGTTAAAATTGCGGGAGCCATGTCAGACTCAAAGCCAGTCACAAGTGGTGTCCCACAGGGCTCTGTCCTGGGACCCCTCTTGTTCGGCATTTACTTCTCAGATATGAAAGCAAACATGGGAGGGTTGTGGCTGACAAAGTTCACAGATGACTGCAAACTAGGCACCATAGTCGATACACCAGCTGACACATACATTCTACAGAAAGGCCTCACTGAAACAGACAACTGGTGCCGGAATCATGGCCTTAAACTGAATGCCAAGAAATGTATAGTCATCCCCTTTGGGAAAAACAAAGTATATCAGAGACCTGGTGACCCAAGTCGATAGTGACCTCTCATTTGACACCCACATTGCCAAAGTGGTTAGAAAGACTTTCTACCTTGCCCACCTTATCATGAAGGGATTCACATCCAGATCAAAGGAGGTCATTGTACCCCTATACTCCTCCCTTATCAGGCCCATGATTGAGTACAATGCCCCAATTGGTATGTACCTCACCCGGCACTTACAACAGCTGGAGAGACCCCAGAAGTACCTCACCAAGAGAATCAAGGGTATCCAACATATGTCATATGCTGCCAGGCTAAAGAAACTCCAGCTCTATTCAGTAGCATACTGCCTGCTCAGAGGTGATCAGAGGTGATCTGTGCCTGATGTACAAGGCCATGTCCAATCAGGAATTGATGGACATGCTCCACCTCAAAAAATCCAAATCCATCAGAACCACGAGAGCTAAAGATTTAAACCTCAGCACAAATATGAATAGGACATGCTGGAGGGACAGATTCATAACTCAGAGGCTTCCCATACTCTGGAACAGAATCCCAGTTCATGTTAGGCAGAGCGCCTCACTGACTCTCTTCAAGAGAAATCTTGACGAGTGGATGGGAGATTGTAGGTTTACCCCGGGGGTCATCCCTGTGTCACTACTAGACAGAGGCACAGTAAACTAATTTTATTAAGTAAGGGGGTCGTCAATATGTCACTACTAGACAGAGGCACAGTATTCTAAATCTATTCTGTGCACTTTAGTACCACTACATGGGGTGGCGAAAGCCACATCACTAGAGCTAGGCTTATAAATGCCCCAGGGCAGATAGCCTAGTACTAAACTATGAAACTATGAAACTATTATAGATCCTAGTTTGCTCAGTACCCTTCCTTCGATTACCTCAGTGTGAAATGGCAGAAACACTCAAAAACTTAACTTCTTAGGTAACAGAAAGTTAAAACCTGAGACAACTTTAAAAAAAAAAGCTCAAAAGAACCGATGAGGTGTTTAGTTTAAACTGTAGTCCAGTTGACCTCAGTCAGCCAAAGGCCTTAAACTATTCTCTCTCACTGAAATGCCTGATAACTTTGGCTAAACCAAGATGTACCTGAAAATTTGCTCAGACACACAGCCTTCACAAACACTAGGCCCAAACACAAGCCTGAATATAGACAATGCTACAAATATCCACAATACCTAGAAACAAACTGCAGAAATGTTTCTCACAGCAGAAAAGCAGCAGTGAGCCTTTAAATGAAAGGTTTAAACAGCTGAAGGAGCCTCTAGAGAAAGGCTTTAACTGCAAACAAGTTATCAGAATCAAACAACCCAACAGATGTTTAATAAAAGTGGACAATTTCCAGTTATTACCTCACACACAGTGAAACTAGCTAGAAAAATATACAGTAGACAAAGAGCTATAAATAACTCAAAAAAGTAAGCAAAAAAAACACAGGATACTTAATGTTATATATTATAGATCCGAGTTTTCTCAGTCTCCTTCCTTTGATTAGCTCAGTGTGAAATGGCAGAAAAACTCACAAACTTAACTTCTTAGGTAACAGAAAGTTGAAACCTGACTCCTTGAAGGCTTTGTAAAGCCGAGGCGCTAGAGAATCTACAGAGAATAAACTGGTTTGGTGAACTGGCTGTTGTTTTATCTTAACAGAAAGTTGAAACCTAAGACAACTTTAAAAAAAAACAGCTCAAAAGAACCAATGAGGTGCTTAATCTAAGCTGTAGTCCAGGTGCCACAGTCAGCCAATGACCTTAAATAATTCTCTCTTACTGAAATGCCTGATGGCTTTGGCTAAACCAAGATGTACCTGAACATGTGCTCAGACACACAGCTTCCACGGACACTAGGCCCAAACACAAGCCTGAATATGGACAATGCTACAAATATCCTCATTACTTAGAAACAAACTCAGAAATGTTTCTCACAGCAGAAAAGCAGCAGTGAGCCTTTAAATTAAAGGTTTAAACAGCTAAATGAGCCTCTAGAAAAAGCTTTTGTTGGCAAACAAGGGATCAGAATCAAACAACACAACAGATGCTTAATAAAAGTTGACAAGTTCCAGTTAATACCTCACACACAGTGAAACTAGCTCGAAAAATATACAGTAGACAAAGTGCTATAAATAACGCGAAGAAATAAGAAAAAAAAAGGACACTTAATATTATATATTATAGATCCAATGTTGCTCAGTGTCTGTCCTTCGATTAGCTCAGTGTGAAATGGCAAAAACACTCACAAACTTAACTTCTTAGGTAACAGAAAGTTGAAACCTGAGAAAACTTTAAAAAACAAAAAAGCTCAAAAGAACCAATGAGGTGCTTAGTCTAAGTTGTAGTCCAGGTGACCTCAGTCTGCCAATGACCTTAAACAATTCTCTCTCACTGAACTGCCTGATGGCTTTGGCTAAACTAAGATGTCCCTCGAACATGTGCTCAGACACAAAGCCTCCACAAACACTAGGCCCAAACACAAGCCTGAATATGGACAATGCTACAAATATCCACACTACTTAGAAGCAAACTGCAGAAACATTTCTCATAGCAAAAAAGCAGCAGTGAGCCTTTAAATGAAAGTTTTAAGCAGATAAAGGATCCTCGAGAGGAAGCTTTTAACTGCAAAAAAGTTTTCAGAATCAAACAACCCAACAGATGCTTAATAAAAGTGGACAATTTCCAGTTAATACCTCACACACAGTGAAACTAGGTAGAAAAATATACAGTAGACAAAGTGTTATAATTACCTCTAAAAAAATAAGCAAAAAAACAGGATACTTAATGCTATCTATTATAGATCTGAGGTTGCTCAGTGTGCTTCCTTCGATTAGCTCAGTGTGAAATGGCAGAAATACTCACAAACTTAACTTCTTAGGTAACAGAAAGTTGAAACCTGAGACAAATTTAAAATAAAAAAAGGTCAAAAGAACCAATGAGGTGCTTAGTCTAATCTGTAGTCCAGGTGACCTCAGTCAGCCAATGGCCTTAAACAATTGCCTCTCACTGAAATGCCTGATGGCGTTGGCTAAACCAAGATGTACCTGAACATGTGCTCAGACACACAGCCTCCACAAACACTAGGCCCAAACACAAGCCTGAATATGGACAATGCAACAAATATCCATACTACTTAAAAACAAACTGCAGAAATGTTTCTCAGAGCAGAAGAGCTGCAGTGAGCCTTTAAATGAAAGTTTTAAACAGCTAAAGGAGTCTCTAGAGAAAGATTTTAACTGTAAACAAGTTATCAGAATCAAAACACCCGACACATGCTTAATAAAAGTGGACAATTTCCAGTTAATATCTCACACAAAGTGAAACTAGCTAGAAAAATATACAGTAGATAAAGTGGTATAAACAACTCGAACAAATAAGCAAAACAATGATGCTTAATGTTATATATTATAGATCCGAGTTAGCTCAGTGTCCTTCCTTCAATTACCTCAGTGTGAAATGGTAGAAACTCTCACAAACTTAACTTCTTAGGTAACAGAAAGTTGACTTTAATCCTCAGGATTTTGTTAACCTTTCTGAGGTTGATTTTCCACACAGAGAATGTACTATTTTCATAAAGGCTTTGGGTTTTTTCCTTTATTGTACAATTCATTCATGGTTGAGTTCCAGCCAATGAGTTTCTTTCTAAATCTGTTACTATATCAATGGTAAATAAGGATATGAGCCTCTGTGCAAGAGTTGATGTGGGAATAATCACAGTGGTATTTGTTATATGGTCTTCAACTGGTGGGATATTTTTGAACCATCTCAAATCATTATCAAGAGCAAGGAAATTGGCCTTTGGGAATTCTCTGAAGATGGTTGGGTTAGTCATTGACCTGTACCGAGACTGTATGGCGAATAATACAGTGTGATGAACTGATCTGATCTGAGAAGTGAGGGTCTGACAATGAATGAGAAGACACAGAAGAATTATTGAAGAGGACAGCCTTGAGTACATTGGTGCCTCTACTGGGGAAAAGTACTATTTACTCTAGGTTGTTTGCTCTGACAAAGTCAAGGAAGTATTGATCATATTGATTTGTAGAGGTATAAGAGTGCCAATTTATGGAGTGATTAAGTCCCCCTAGAATGATGGTGGTTGGGTCACGTTATAGGTTCAGTAGGCTATTAAGATATGCTTTGTAATTTGTTGGAGTCATTGACAGGCTTCTGTATTTGTCGAGAAATTGATATTTGTTCTTGTTTACAGATACTAAGATATGAATAATTTCAAGGAAATGATCCTGGTTAGTTAGTTTACCGGTGACTGCTTTCCAGATAATAGCAAACACATCACTGCCATCACTGTTGTTGTCTCCACCTGGAAGACTAAACAAGTTGTAAGCAGTACAACCAGGTAATTAGGTAGTCTTGTCACTATAATGGAACCAATTTTCAATGAAAACAAAAATCCACATTTTCTAGTGTCAGGAGGTCTTGAGGGTGAATGTTTCCTTATTTAGGCTCCTAACACTGAGAAACATTACACTGATATATCCCATATTCAACTACTGACTTGCTTAGTGGTACTACAGAGGTAGAAAATATCATAGCTAGTATATGCAAAGATCCTGCATAGGAGCAGGCCATTCTTGGCAAAGCATGTGAGACTGTTTTCCATCTCACCCCAGGCTGACACCAGTACCAAAGTCAATTATTAAGTTGTTATAGCCTAGTAATGTCTCCACATGTTTCTGTAGTTAAATGCCACAGATGCCTCTTGGCATCTAACATTACCTGTTCATATTTGCACTAATAATTCTAAAATCATGCTACATACAAGCTAGTCAAATATTTTATCTTAAAGCTTAGATGATAGGCAACTCAACTGTACTGATACTTCACTTCTGTGCCATGCGGCTAAAGAGATTGTAATAGTTGTTTATATACTATTTATTTATATTGTCATAATTTCCATATTTTTCTAAATATTTCAACAACTATGAAACACAAACAGAGCTACATAGCCTCATATGAAAACTCACAGCTGGGCAAACACAATGTTGTTGGCAATATGTGTGTAGCTTGGGTGGTCAGTGAAATACTGTAAGTTTTTTGCAAACTATTAAAATTAATATTTACTGAGTTTATTATAATTTATAAAATCTGGCTTAAGCCTGAAAATCTAATGAAGACTTTCACTGTAATAGTTTGTGTGTGCTAAAGGGTTCGCTGTTTATATTTCTTTAGTAACCCTTATTGTTCCAGAGATATGAGCATTTGCTGAAATATGAGGACACAACTTAATATTGTGAAAAAGCTCTGGATGCAATTGCCAAAGTTAGAGTAACAACCTCCAGAACTCTACTGCATATAATATTTTTACGCAAATGTTCTTGTTTAAGTTGTAGCATCATTCTTGGTGATGGTAGGATACTGCTCAGGACTAGTTTTCTTCCAGATTTGTAATACTCACAAAACTCCATTATGTCTATTTTCATATAGTCTGAGGAGGTGCACTGCAAGTTATTCAAACCTATATGAACAATGACCATGTTGTCATCCTACTTCAGGTTTTGAGATGAGAGTTCCCTGGTGGCAAATTCAAGCAACTGAGACTCAGGTGACTGTTATCCTGGTTTTGTTCAGCCTTGTGAATGGTGCTTCAATGTACAGTTTTATGGAGTCATCTATGACTAGTACATTACATGATGAGTGGATGGCTCTAGTAGCCTGTAGGACCTGGCCAAACCAATCTGATAATACTTATTGCTATTGTTTGTGGGAAGAAACTGCATATGTTGTTGAATGAGAGTGAGTATATTGTTGAGGTTTGACTGTAGCAAAATGTTTACACTGCTGTGCTGAGAAATTCTTTGTGGGTTTGAAAGTGATATTTATACGATCTCAGACTAGGAAGGTTTCATGTTTGTCTTGTAATGTGTAGGTGCATAGTGTTACAAGCTGATGACTGTTTTTTGTAAGAAGTTTGCTTCAATTTGTAATAAATATTCACACCTCACATTTGTGGACTCATGAACTAATCATGTGATAATGGCAAATGGTTTTAATTAAGCAGGAAAGTCAGCAACAGATGGGACAGATGCAGACAGAGGACCCTAGTGGCAAATATAGAGTTGCTTTGCAAACAACACTGAAGCTTAGAGCCCTGAAAATATGAATTTGGTTTTGAATTATTTTAACAGAAGTATTTTTATATGAGTATGTCTTTTAGCAATACTTTTGGAATGTTAAGATCATGCACAGTCATGGATTTTTTTCTTCCTAAGTAATTTTAAGAAAGTTGAATTGTGAGCTAGTTTTTTATTTTTATGTTTAAAATGCTGCACTGTTGTTTTAAAGAAATTTTAAAACTTTATAAGTCACATGAGTCATTTTGAAGCTCATTTGTAATTCTAGAGAAGCATAGAGTTTAAATAGTGTATGCGTGTGTTCCTTTAATATTTTAATGACTACTTTTGTTTTTTAAGTTCCCATTAATTAATTCAGTGATGCTATAAAGGGAGGGGAAACTGTATACTTGTTATTCTGATGAAGTCTCATGAAAGAGCCAAATGCAGTTAATCCTGGTTGTTTATTTAATTAATTAATTAATTAATTTATTTATTTATTTATTTATTTATTTATTTATTTATTAAATGGTTGAATAAATGCATTTTATATTTTGAACTTTCCATGCTGCCTGTTCCTACATCCCCTCATTTGAAGTTTTTAAATTCTGTGAAATGGTTTGGAATTTTTAATGACCTTTAGTCTATCTAAAGGGGAGAGGAATATGTTGTATCATATTATAAAGATCGAGTGAGAAGTAGACACAGATGCTACAGCAGAATATAAGAACATCTGAACACCAGACATGGAATATTTCAATGGGATATACAATGTAATCAGTTTTATTAGTGTAGAACTGAGCAGCAGGAGTGAATGCAGAGAAATATATACCAGCAGCCATAGATAACAAATAATTACAGGATTCACGAGACAACAAATATACTAAGCAAAATGTCAAGAGATTCCACAAGGTGGTTAATAAAACAGGGAAAATTTGTTGCAATACATTACAGGTACGCTACACACAGGTGCCACAATACAGTAATCAAGTAATGACAGAAAGCTGAGATGCACAGTTTTAAATACAGCAATGAAAAGTATATGTAATGCAGCAACGTGAATGATAACTCACAATGCTGAATGATACTATCACAGAAAGTATCCAATATGGTTGAACAGTAAACTATTAGCCATGCTTGAATAACTCACAGTAATGAATGATACTATCACAAGGATCCAATACAGTAGAACAGTAAACTATTAGCCATGCTTGAATAACTCACAGTACTGAATGATGCTATCACAGCAAGTATCCAATACAGTAGAACAGTAAACTATTAGCCATGCTTGAATAACTCACAGTACTGAATGATACTATCACAGCAAGTATCCAATACAGTAGAACAGTAAACTATTAGCCATGCTTGAATAACTCACAGTACTGAATGATACTATCACAGCAAGTATCCAATACAGTAGAACAGTAAACTATTAGCCATGCTTGAATAACTCACAGTACTGAATGATGCTATCACAGCAAGTATCCAATACAGTAGAACAGTAAACTATTAGCCATGCTTGAATAACTCACAGTACTGAATGATACTATCACAGCAAGTATCCAATACAGTAGAACAGTAAACTATTAGCCATGCTTGAATAACTCACAGTACTGAATGATACTATCACAAGTATCCAATACAGTAGAACAGTAAACTATTAGCCATGCTTGAATAACTCACAGTACTGAATGATACTATCACAGCAAGTATCCAATACAGTAGAACAGTAAACTATTAGCCATGCTTGAATAACTCACAGTACTGAATGATACTATCACAAGTATCCAATACAGTAGAACAGTAAACTATTAGCCATGCTTGAATAACTCACAGTGCTGAATTATACTATCACAGCAAGTATCCAATACAGTAGAACAGTAAACTATTAGCCATGCTTGAATAACTCACAGTACTGAATGATACTATCACAAGTATCCAATACAGTAGAACAGTAAACTATTAGCCATGCTTGAATAACTCACAGTACTGAATGATACTATCACAACAAGTATCCAGTACAGTAGAACAATAAACTATTAGCCATGCTTGAATAACTCACAGTACTGAATAATACTATCACAACAAGTATCCAATGCAGTAGAACAGTAAACTATTAGTCATGCTTGAATAACTCACAGTGCAGAATGATACTATCACAGCAAGTATCCAATACAGTAGAACAGTAAACGATTAGCCATGCTTGAATAACTCAGTGCTGAATGATACTATCACAACAAGTATCCAATACAGTAGAACAGTAAACTATTAGTCATGCTTGAATAACTCACAGTGCTGAATGATGCTATCACAGCAAGTATCCAATACAGTAGAACAGTAATCAATTAGCCATGCTTGAATAACTCACACTGCTGAACACCAGTTAGCAAGGCCAGTTCAATGTCACTAGTGGACAGATAGCATTGCAAGCTGCTGGCATATCCAAGCAAGCACTACCAGGCAAATGTGAGCACCAGGGTGCACCAGCATAGAAAGTCAGATAGCAAAATAAGTGCTTGCAATTGTGGTATGTATTTAAGTAATGTCTTGAATATTCTGCAAACCTGCAGAACTAAGCACAGCACTTATCAGGTGCTGTCCAAATGCTTTCTTTGTCAAACTGGATAAAAGAGTTCAGACAAATCGTGTGTAATTTCACAGATCAGCACAATTGAGCAAACAGCCCAGGTGTAAGGCAGATTTTCGAAAAAGGCACACTGTACAAGTCACATAAAGAAAAAAAAGTCAGAGGGAAACCCTGGAGCAGACAGTGTTATTGCAGGCAAACAGCAAGTAGCAATGAACCAACCAGTCCAACCTCAAACTCAGCATGATTACTATAAATCTTCATAATATAAAACAGTAGTCAACAAAAGTGAACAATTAGAAGAATGGAATTTCCTCTCACTGATCCAGTCAGTGGGCATAATAGAAACCTGATTAACCATCTAATGTTTAATCTCTAGCAGGCCTGGCCTCAGGTAAACTGGTACCGTATATGAAAAGGCTCTATGCCCCCCCCACACACACACACATACCAACCTATCCTGGGTACTAACACTATTCAGATTTACTTCACTTCCTTTTCCCCACAGTTTGTCTTACTCTTCATTTCTTTCATGCAGTTTTTCATTCATTTCCTCAATGCTTTTCTTACTTCATCTAGAGTTGGCTCCTCTTCTTTCATTGTAGGCTGTTTGGGGCAGTACACCTTCTTTGGGGTTTTCTTCCTTGAGAACGTAGTGGAAGTACTCCTTTCAATTGTCTTTGATATCCCATAGCAGGTTGTTGTTGACATCCCTTAAAAAGGGTATCTGATGGCTATCTTCATCTTTCTGCATTTGCCTTGCAACCTGATAGTCTCTTTGTGTCATCTACTGACTCACTTTCTAGAAGATGGTAGAGTGCCTCTGATGCTTTGTCTTTGCTATTGTAAATCCTCTCTTAGCCTCTTTGTTCACCACCCAGAATTCCTTCTTAGCTTGGTCGATTATTGCTAGTGCCTTAAATATTTCCTTGAAATATTGTGCCTTCTCCAGGTCTTAAACCTAGTTCAAGCTGACCTTAGACCCTTGTCTTACCATTGTTTGCAGCAGATTGTGGCAAGCAGAGGTTTATGACTTTGCAATCAATGATTCTACCCCAGTATCCTTTCCTTACTAGGAGGAAATCAGTGTGAGTTGCATGTCATGTACTCTTTTTTTTTTCTTCCAAAATCTCTTTATTCAGTTTTTCAATAATAACAGTGGTACAACATATCAAAAATGTAAGTCTACAATACATATAGAAAGAAAACAACCATAAAAGCTAAATACTAATTATATACACTATATACACTATCAGTCACTACATCAGCAAACAGAGGAGAGAAAAAACTTCTTAGCATCAATTGAAAGATGAGAGATAGTATAAGGTGCATAGTTTATAAAGAGATAGAGGTAAAAATTCAATCACTTGCTATTGATAGCTATAATAGGGGATGTATTTAGGTGTATAGACAGGAAAGGATATATGCTGCTTATAATGTAAGCTTTGCTTAATATAAGTTCTCTTAGCAGATCTGTGTGAGGTCTGTGTTTAATTCACATCTAATAAATAACCCCAATATTTTTGATAGTAATGTTTTTATTTTGTTGTTGTATAAACTAATTTGTGAGATGAGATATATTTAATAGCTTGTTTGCTAAAGTCTTCCCATGTGATTGTAGATGTGACAGTCCAATTTTTTGTGATGTAAAATTTAATAAGGGCACACATTTTGATAATGATAAGTTTTAATATTTTTGGAAGTTTATTTGTGTTGGCATGCAATATAGCCGCCTTCCATGAAAGGGTTGTTTTTTTCATATCCCATCTTCTCTAATCTAGCTCTTAAAGAGCACAATAGGTTGTGTACCTTACTACAATTCCACATAACATGGAGAATATCAGCTGTTTGGTTTGGGTAGTGTGGACATATAGGCGAATATTTGGGATGGAACTTATTTAGCTTTGCTGGGGTATATTATACATTATTATTAATCATAATTATTTTCAATGGCCAGTCTTTTGCATTCTTCATTAAGTAATTGGTTTTTCCCGTGCCAATAAGTTGAGAATAATAGAGAATTCTGGTATTTTATGTTCGTTATAAGTTTATATGTCCTAGAGATTGTTCTTCCTTTATTCACAAGGTTTTTAGCATTAGTTTTCCTAAATTAATGTCCTGCACGTTGACATTAGTTTGTGAAAATTTAGCATTTATAAGATAATGGATCTGGCTAAGAATTATAGTATATTTCTTAGGAAGAGTGAGTTTCAGTCTTAGTTGTAGTATATTAGATTCTTTCCATTTGTAAAATCCCCATATTGTAAGATCTTTTATCAGAGGGTAATTTGTTAGATTTAGGGGTTTATTATTTATTAGCAGGTTAGGATTTAGGTGGAGCAGTTGTATAAAGGCAAGAGCATTGATGTATTGTTTTGAATAACTTTTGTGTAGTTAGGATCATATGATTAATTAGTGGGTGTAAGTTCTTTGAAAAATAATCTTTTTTTATTTAGATTTAAAAAGGGAAGAGATTTGGTGTTATATCCAAGGGATTTAAGTTGTTCAAAACAGATTTTGGTCCACTGAGGTGTCCAGGTATTAACATATGGGTCATGATTTATTATCTGTATTAGTCTGTAAGCAGTAATTATACTATAATAAAGTTTGATGTCTGGCAAACCCAATCCCCCTTATCCTTGGTAAGTACAAGTTTATCATATTTAATTCTGGTAGATTTGGGATACCATACAAATCTTGACATACCTTTTTCTATATCATGAAAGAGATTTTGGGGAATATTTGAGAAGGTGGCATTTAACTGAAAGTGTATTCTTGGTAATAGATTCATCTTGATGACACTAGCTTTTGAAAGTAGAGACATATTGATATTCTTCCATCTATTAATATAATTTTCAATATTGATCCATGTATGTAGTAGGTTATTTTTTATGATTTCCTTAAAGTTTGGGGTAAATAGTATTCCTAGGTATTTTATCTGGTAGTTAATCTTGATCTCACTCTCAGGAAAGAAATATTCCTTATGACCTATAAGATTGAAGGGAATTAGATGGGATTTATTTGAATTTAATTCATAGCTAGAGATTTCAGAGAACTCAGCTATTGCTTTGAGTATTTTGGAAGATCAGTGGTGGAAAGTTGAAAATATATATTTAAGTCGTTGGCAAAGGCAGAGTGTGTAAGGTTTATATTAATGATTCTAGGTATGTTATGGAAGTTTTTTTTGTGAAATAAACAGGAGCAGGGGTTCTAGATAGAGATTAAAGAGGTATGGGGAAAGAGGGCAACCTTGCCTTGTGCCATTGGATAAGGGTATAGGGTTAGTTTTGAGCTTATTTATCTGAATAGTGGTAGAAGCTTTCTGATATACAACTTTAATTATCCTTATAAATTCCTGAGGAATTCCAAATAAAGACAATATATTGAATAGGAAATGTAAGTTAACTTTATCAAAAGCCTTGCTTGCATCAGCATTGAGGACATATCTGGGGCATTTATCACTGTTAAGAAGTCTGATAGTGGTATCCAAGAGGAGGGTGTTGTCGCTTGTTTGCCTATTCATCATAAAGCCCATTTTTGGGGGGGAGATAATGGAGGGGAGTATATTTTTAAGTATATTTGCTATAACATGAGCTAGGATCTTAAGATCAGTATTTATCAGGAGAATTGGTCTATAGTTGGCTGGATCTGTTGGGTCAGAGTTTGGCTTGGGAATTAACACAGTTTTGGAGTTATTAAAATAATTATCTGTTATATCGTATTATATTATATAACTGAAAACTTTTAATAAAACTTTGGAAATAGGTTCCATGAATTGTTTATAGAATTCAGAGGTGTAGCCATCTGGCCCAGGAGATTTACCCGGTTTGGGTTTGTTTATCACAGCTTTTATCTCTTTTAGTTGCAAGGGTATTTATAGAAGTTTTTCGAGATCATCTGTAATTTGTGGAAATTTTATATTATTTATAAATCACAAAATGTGTCTGTGCAGGGAGGAAGGGGTAAGTTATATAGTTTATTGTAAATGTCTTCAGATGTGTCTACAATGTCTTGGTCCTTGGGCTTTAATAGCCCTTCATACTATATTTCTTTAATCCTCGGTGGACCATTTTTAATGTTTATTAATCTAGCTAGAATTTTTGAAGGTGTTTGTGCTCATTCTGAGTATTGATATATTGATCATAGCTCTAACAGAAAGATATTTTCTAGCTAATGTTTGTGTAATTGCTTTTGCCAGTCAGTTTATCCTCCAGGTCTTTTGAGTACTTATTTTGAAGTTCTAATTCAGCAGTCTTGATTTGGGTCTCCAGTTTATTTTTGAGGTTGTTGTATTTTTTTCTATGCAGATTTTTTTATAATGATACCTCTAATGACCACTTTGGCAGCCGCCCATTGCATGTCATAAGGAATTTGAGTGGATATAAATTCTTTTTCAAGTTGGGCTATAATACTAATGACTTCCTTTGCTACTTCTTGGTTTTGAATGATTTTAGGATTTAATGTCCAATTATTCAAATAGGGGACATTTTGTTTATGTGTTAATAGTTTAGGAGAGACTAATTTTTGAATGATCCGATATAGAT
Source organism: Protopterus annectens (assembly GCF_019279795.1). Classification (NCBI taxonomy): domain Eukaryota; kingdom Metazoa; phylum Chordata; order Ceratodontiformes; family Protopteridae; genus Protopterus; species Protopterus annectens. The sequence continues at coordinate 1,912,543,045 of NC_056726.1, forward strand.
CTTCATGATACAGTATATTTTATTCTATGAGAAAGCAAGTTTTGGGAGAATAGAAAAGCGTCTATCCTGGACCAAGTTTTATGAGTGGCTGAGAAAAAGGTAAACCTTGATATTGTTTATCATATTGAAAATTGGTATAGGGGTCAGTTAGCTCAAAGGTATTTTGTAGTTCTTCAAGTGCTATAGTAGTACGTTAGGACTGCCTATTTTCGTTATGTGACCTATCTTTGTCTAGGTTTAATAAAGCGTTCCCGTCCCCACCTATGATGTACAACTGATTTTGGTGGTTAGCTAATATACTCCAACAGCTGGCAACTACTTAAAACAGTGAACAAGAAGCTTGAGGCAGGATAACATAAAACGATAAGTCCTCGGCTTGGACACACAGAGTTTATTCCAAATCACAATTAAAACAATACGTTAAGCACTTTCATCTGAAACCAGACTTCTTCAGAACGTATTCCTAAGTTCACTAATTGCTTAAATAGAAGTCATCTGACTCAAATTTGGCGCCAAAACATAAACACACAATTCTAATGATAATATATTACATATGTTCCTGCAGTGCTATTGTCAATAGAATAAGACAACATAATATATAAAAATACACATAAATATACATATAAATATCCATGTTAAAATATCAAAATGCTAAAATGCTGCTTCTTCTCCCTCACTACTGAATAATGCATACATTCCTAATTTCATTTGTCCAAAGACTATGAAAATATTGATGCAGATATATAAACTGTTGTAAATACTGCAAAATATTACAAATGATAATTAGTACATATATAAAATATGACAATGTATAAAAATGACAGTATATAAAAATGACAGTATATAAAAACTTTGTGTAAAGCTTCGCAACAATGCTACCTAATGTGACAACATTTCTAACCAACTAATTTCCCACATTTAAAAATGGTTTGATACTAATGTTGTCATTAATACCTGGAAAATTTGTTGCATCCAAAATAATCTGCCATCTGCTTTCTTTAAGTCCCAATAATGTTTTTATATTGCCTCCATATGGTGTTTGTTCAGCCTTATCTATAATGTAAAACATAAATGTATGACTATCATTTGTATTTACCATATGTCTATATAAGGCATTTCTACTATCTTTTTTACTTATGGCATACTGATGCTCATATATACGTCTTTTAAACAATCTTTCTGTCTTACCTATGTAGAATGCGTGGCATGCTACACAGGTAGCTACATATATCACATATGTAGAGCTGCAGTTGCCACTTATACTTGGTAAGAATGTAGAATTAATATTATGTAACCTAGTTCCTTTACACACTTTGATGAATTGGCATTGTTTACAATGTCCACATTTTGTTGTATGTTTGTTGACTCTTGCTGATGTTCCTTTAGACCTTTCTAATAATTTCTTGATATTAAATCCTGTTTTGTAGACTATTTTCATATCCATCCCTAAAATGGACATGGGTTCTCTATTTGCTACAAACTGGTTCCATCTCTCCTTTAAACATACTTCAATGTACTTAACTGCCGGAGAATATGTCAATACACATACTCTTGAACTATGTTCCACTAATCTTTGTTCTCTTTGAAATTTTATATTATGATCTCCTAATACTGGTTTATACTTGTTGCCCCATTCTTCTATAATATATTTGTTTATCCCTTTAAGAATTTGTTTGGGGTACCCTCGATTTAAGAACATAGTATTCATAAGATCTATTTCTCTCATCATCATTTCTTTGGTTGAACACATCCTTGCTGCTCTTATACATTGTCCTTTGTAAATGTTTTTAAATACATGCTTAGGGTGGTTGCTAGTGTAGGACAAATAATCATTAGAGAACGTGTCCTTTCTATAGATACATGACTTGAAACCAGTATCTCCATGGCTAATATATGTATCGAGGTATGCTATTCCTTCCTTATTTGTAACATATGTAAACCTCAAAAATTCTGTTGTACTATTGATGTAATTTATGAAATTATCTATTTCCACTCTTGGACCTTCCCATAATATGAACAAATCATCAAGGAATCTGGTGTAATACCGAATATACTGGTAATATTCTGATTTGAATATAAATTCAGATTCCCACTCTAACATTACCATGTTGGCAAAGATAGGGGCACAAGATGCCCCCATGGCAACACCCCTAGTTTGTTTAAACATTTCTCCTTCAAACCTTATGTAATTGTTCTCTAATATGACTCCCATCATTTCTGTGATAAGACAAACCCTGTCCCAGCTCATGTTAGTCCTCTTTCTCAAACTATTGGAGAAATACTCTAACCCCACCTCCTTAGGGATACAAGAAAATAAATCTATCACATCGATAGTTACAAAAGTTAAATCCTTGTTCCATATCTGTGGGGTTAGTTGTGATAGAAAAGTCCAGGAGTCCTTTATGAGATGTGGAGTAACCTCATAAACTGGTTTGACCCATGTGCCAATGGCTTTGCCTAATGGAAATGTTTTGGACTTACTACCAGATATGATAGGTCTAAATGGTGGATTCTCTATGTTTTTGTGCACCTTGGGAATCCCCACTATGGTCGCAAGAACCGGATGTTCCACATTCATAAACTCATATAACTCTCTGGTAATTCTTTTGTCAAGCAGATATTCTTCCAATATTGTGTCCACTTTTTTATGTCCTATATTAATTTCATTGAGCGAAATTTTTTCATAGTTCCCTGAATTGTATAATATATGCCTAATCTCTCTAATGTAATCCTCTGTATTAAACATAACAATGCCTCCCCCCTTGTCGGGTTTCATCAGTCTAACTTGTTTGTTGTTGATGAATGCCGCCAAACAAGCTTGTTCTGCTTCAGTAAGATTACACTCAACATTCCTGTCCCTAGTTTTAATTTTGTAAATATCACTGCATACTGTTTTTTCAAACAATAAAATGTTGGGGTGACTAGGAGGTATAAACGTACTTTTCTTTTTCAAAACACTTTGTATATTGGGTTCAGTCCTGGATGACTGTTGATCAAAGTGTATAGCTAAATTCAATCTCCTGCAGTATAATTTAATTTCCAAAATCGTATCCACAATGTTAAAACGTGCAGTGGGTATGAACTTCATCCCTTTGGAAAACAGACTAAAAAATTCATCTGTGATGCTGTTATTGGTGTAATTGAAAACATTGAAACCATTCCTGGTAAAAAGTATTTCATCTTTCTTTACAATGTTGTTGTTGAAAATTGCTGTATGTTGATACTCATTGTCATCCATCCTGTTTGTTTCTCTAACTTCATCTTCCCTAACTACAGTGTCTATTTGTGGTGTATTGGACATATCCGCAGCAAGCTCTACATCTTGATTCTGCTGTATGCTGTCTATATGCAAGTCATTTATCTCCATTTCCTGTTTCTTCCCCCATGAAAGTTTTTTGATGAAGCATAACCTCCCTGCTGGTTTGTATCATCATGATCCCTCCCTTCATGGTCGATGTTTCTATCAGTATGTTCCTGTCTCCTAACATTTCGTTTAGGCCAAATGTAAGCTCTATTGTTTGCATATAATTCCACATCTCTATTCAATTTCCTCTCCTTCCTTTGATGTATACCTATAGCTTTCTTATCTGCTTCAACAAATTGCTTTTCATATAATTCTTTCCATTGATAAAACAACTTGTCATTCAAAATTTCACCATTGAGTTTCTCTACTTCATTGATTACAAAAGATAATTTCTCATCATTTTTCTGTATTAACATCTTCAAGTAGTCAAAACCAAAGTTATCAAATAACTTGTTGAATTCACTTATTATATCATCGTTTAATTCATGTCCCAAAGGTATTTTAAAAAACCTAATGCCCTTGGGCACAACATGTAACATCAAACACTTGCTGAAATAGGCATTTTCAATTTTAATATTTTTAATGGTGACCAACTTTTTACCCATAGAGTATATTTTGTCCTTAATGCTGTTCCTAGTGACATACTCATTCCCATTATCATTTCTTATTATGTGTCTACCATCATGTTTATTATATCTATCGAAATTGTAATCATCGTTTAACAATTTGTCAAAAACACCATTATTGCCATTGTAACATCTGTTCTTATTACTATGTACATTCCCACTGACTGTATTAATAACATAAGGGCTTAGATTTAAATCAATACCTTTGTTAGAGTCCAATACATTTTTTGTACAAGCTGCATAAGTCCTTATTGGCGCCGTCCTTTTGGGACGAGCACCTAAACGATCGGTGTCTTCCCTTGTCTGAAACATGCTGAAGTCAAATGTAAAGTCGTCGGATAACGACTTACTATCACGCTCCCTCCTGATTTCCTTGTCTCGTTGTTTGGTCGTGGAATTAGCATTATAATTGTCCATAGGGCTACCTTGCCCATTCGGTATGACTATCTGCGTACTCGCATCAACCCTGAAGGCACCTGATGTATTTAAACGATCATTCCTTTCCATACGTTCCTCACTCGACGTGAGGGAAGGTTGTCTGCACCGCAGAGAACGTTTAGCGTCAGTGCTACTGATAGCAATAGTGCGCCCCACTAGCTCCATAAGCTTAGTCATTTCCTCCTTCAAAGTACTTAGTTCGTACCGGATAGACGCTATCTTACTCTGGTCCGATGGAGCCTGAGTACCGTCGATGTTTTCCATACCTTCGGCTGCAACCAATACTATCCAAACGCTGACAACTACTTAAAACAGTAACAAGAAGCTAAAGGCAGGATAACATAAAACGATAAGTCCTCGGCTTGGACACACAGAGTTTATTCCAAATCACAATTAAAACAATACGTTAAGCGCTTTCATCTGAAACCAGACTTCTTCAGAACGTATTCCTAAGTTCACTAATTGCTTAAATAGAAGTCATCTGACTCAAATTTGGCGCCAAAACATAAACACACAATTCTAATGATAATATATTACATATGTTCCTGCAGTGCTATTGTCAATAGAATAAGACAACATAATATATAAAAATACACATAAATATACATATAAATATCCATGTTAAAATATCAAAATGCTAAAATGCTGCTTCTTCTCCCTCACTACTGAATAATGCATACATTCCTAATTTCATTTGTCCAAAAGACTATGAAAATATTGATGCAGATATATAAACTGTTGTAAATACTGCAAAAATATTACAAATGATAATTAGTACATATATAAAATATGACAATGTATAAAAAATGACAGTATATAAAAAATGACAGTATATAAAAAACTTTGTGTAAAGCTTCGCAACAATGCTACCTAATGTGACAACATTTCTAACCAACTAATTTCCTTTAGTTAAGTACATTGAAGTATGTTTAAAGGAGAGATGGAACCAGTTTGTAGCAAATAGAGAACCCATGTCCATTTTAGGGATGGATATGAAAATAGTCTACAAAACAGGATTTAATATCAAGAAATTATTAGAAAGGTCTAAAGGAACATCAGCAAGAGTCAACAAACATACAACAAAATGTGGACATTGTAAACAATGCCAATTCATCAAAGTTTGTAAAGGAACTAGGTTACATAATATTAATTCTACATTCTTACCAAGTATAAGTGGCAACTGCAGCTCTACATATGTGATATATGTAGCTACCTGTGTAGCATGCCACGCATTCTACATAGGTAAGACAGAAAGATTGTTTAAAAGACGTATATATGAGCATCAGTATGCCATAAGTAAAAAAGATAGTAGAAATGCCTTATATAGACATATGGTAAATACAAATGATAGTCATACATTTATGTTTTACATTATAGATAAGGCTGAACAAACACCATATGGAGGCAATATAAAAACATTATTGGGACTTAAAGAAAGCAGATGGCAGATTATTTTGGATGCAACAAATTTTCCAGGTATTAATGACAACATTAGTATCAAACCATTTTTAAATGTGGGAAATTAGTTGGTTAGAAATGTTGTCACATTAGGTAGCATTGTTGCGAAGCTTTACACAAAGTTTTTTATATACTGTCATTTTTTATATACTGTCATTTTTTATACATTGTCATATTTTATATATGTACTAATTATCATTTGTAATATTTTTGCAGTATTTACAACAGTTTATATATCTGCATCAATATTTTCATAGTCTTTTGGACAAATGAAATTAGGAATGTATGCATTATTCAGTAGTGAGGGAGAAGAAGCAGCATTTTAGCATTTTGATATTTTAACATGGATATTTATATGTATATTTATGTGTATTTTTATATATTATGTTGTCTTATTCTATTGACAATAGCACTGCAGGAACATATGTAATATATTATCATTAGAATTGTGTGTTTATGTTTTGGCGCCAAATTTGAGTCAGATGACTTCTATTTAAGCAATTAGTGAACTTAGGAATACGTTCTGAAGAAGTCTGGTTTCAGATGAAAGCGCTTAACGTATTGTTTTAATTGTGATTTGGAATAAACTCTGTGTGTCCAAGCCGAGGACTTATCGTTTTATGTTATCCTGCCTCAAGCTTCTTGTTCACTGGTTAGCTAATATATTAACAATTTCATAAATTAAGAGATGTTGATTTGAGCAGGGGCTATATATATTAAGAAAGAGTAGAGGTTTATTTAGGATATGATATTCACTAGTAAATAAAGCCCATCTTCCATTCGGGTCAATTTTAATAGAAGTGATCTCTCCTTGGAAAGATTGATTTATTATAATGGTTACTCCCCTAGATAAAGAGTTATGACTGATATGTCAGATGCATGATTAAATTTATTTTTTTTATCCAATATCCCCTTAACATTCCATGAATATATTGATATCATTTTGTGATTTGCTTATAAGGTTTTTTATTGATTGACAAGTGAAAAAGTAGCAGTATAATTTGTCTGTTTTTGTGTTAAGCTTTAACATAGATGACGTGACTTCTAAACTCCTATACCCTATATAGATGCCTAACCACCCATCCCTCTATTTTAGTAAATATGTATGTATTGGGAAGCAAAAAGTAGTTAGAATTCGAGGTAAAGTGATATATACATTGAGCAGAGAGATGTCAGAATTACACAGACTGTTCCAAATGCGAACAATCATCAGCTACAAACCGTACAAAGCCTGCTCCTTTTGTTTTTGGTATTTACAGTATAATCATACTATCTGACCTCTTATGTTAATATGTTAGTTGTTTAATTACATGGTATGTATAGGCTAAGAGAGAGTAAATGCTTAGAAGAAGTTGATGTCAGCAGGCACTGATATGTTATTCTGCTTAACATTGCTAAAGATATTATAAATTAACCAAACAACATTTTATATAATTCAGGTCTAAGAGATGCAATTTGGGAAAGGCAAGCTTTGAAGTTCCAAACAATATATATATATTCCCATTGTAAAATACTTATTGTAATCTTTAAGGCTACTGCATATTTTCACATTTATATCTATGCTGGTAATATACATACAACATTGTCTGTCCTTTGTTATTAAAAAAACACAACAGTAATCAAATTTAGAGAGAGCCCTCATCCAGGTCCACTCAGCTGTTTTTCCACTAACCAGTGTCACCTTCTCAAATATGCATGAAAGAAAAGTTGCATTGTAATTCACTGAGAGTCATATCTCTAGTATAAAGACTTAACAAATAATAGTCTTTACGTCTCAACATATTCAGTTATAATATATATATATATTTTCCCAGTGAGAAAAGAGATATGCAAAACAAGTGATATAAATTTCAATATTTTCAGTGTTAATCATACTGTGCCATATTATTGGTTAACCTATCTGTTAGCCACTTTGTGCGTTTGAAGTGAGTTATTGCAACCATTGGTGATTGAGAACATACAAAACAGTAGTATAGATGATATTGTGGGTTCTTTGAGTCATAGGCACTACCAAGTACAAGTTAGTCAGTATGATATTGGAACACTGTTAAGTAAATATATGAACTTACTAATCTCTAAGTAACATATTAATTAGGCTGTTGTATGCACATGCCTCAACCAAAATTATATCAACCTGTTTTAAAACATTATTCAGTGCAGAAAAATATGCTTCTTTAGTTATGTATATATTTTTCCCTCCCCTATATTAAGGTAGATAATTTTGCATGCATACTTGAATAATACATGAAACCACAGTTATAATCATTGAGAAGTGTTTAAGAAATGATAGAACATTAGAAACCCTTTGTTCCAGATGCCATGAAACTCCTTATTTCTTCACAGCTGCAGTGACATAAAGAAAGGCACCTTTGAGCCAAAGTATGCACCCAGAGATGAGGAGTTTTTCAGCATTCATAAGTATAAGCAGTTGCTAACAAACAGTACCTTAAGTTATCCTGCATAGTAGAAGGTTTTGCAATACTGCAAGGAGGAAGGCAGAGTTACTAAAACCAATTACATTTTCTTTTCTTGGATTTTGTAGATGACAGGTAACTTCTTCTACAGCTTTCTTCTTGGCAGTTAGAGCAGTGTAGTGGCTTAAAATAGTCAATAGGAGGTTCCTTTGATGAGAAAAGGAATGCTGTGTTAGAAAATAGTTAATTCTTTTTTCAGCTTTCCTGATCTGTTTTATCTTATTTTCCATTCCCAGAGATGTATTAGGGCAAGAAACAAGTCAGTGATGACATCATTAGAGTTGAAAGGTGAAAGGATCATGAAACTTCATGGTTTTTAAGAGGATTATGGGTAATGGAACACTGAAATGCTAAACAGACCTCGAGGCCTGCAAAATAAAATGGAGGTTTTGTTTATACATAGATTTAAGACAGAAACATGCAGGATACCTTGCTGAAGCTCTCATAGCATTGTCTTTGGCTTCATAGAAGGTGTATTTGGTTGTTTCAATATGGATTAACTTTGAAGAGATGCAGAAAAGTGGATTTTGCCTCCACAGGGGTTTCAAGGGATATTTTTTCATCTTTGTGATAGAAAATTAAGGTAGCAGGGTATTTCATTTGAAAACAAATCTTGTTTTCTATAAGGTAAGCACAATATTTGGTAAGTTTTTGGTGGTTTTGCTTAATTTCAAAAGGGAGATCTTGAATTATAGTGATTTTTATGTGTTCTTCTTAGCTTTGTATGTTGCTAATATTTGTTGAACGTGCTGAGTTTAACAGTGTGATATATATTTGCCTCGGAGATTCATTTGTTTGTGCATGCCTTATAGCTCTGTGGTATCTTTCTATTACTATGTCATTCACTCAAGAGGTCTTTTGTTCAAGAGAGAGCTTAGTATGTCTTTGATTATTGGGTTTAGTTGTGCATTTTCAAAGGTCTCTGGAATTCCTCTTATAATGAAGTTATTGCGCTGGCCGTTGGCTTCTAAATCTACCATTTTTTTGTTGTAATTCTTTAATAGTGCTGTTGCTGGTCTGAATATTTTGCTTGAGTTCATTTATTTTTAGTTCATTGTCCATAGCTTTGGCTTCATTCTGTTTTAGTCTAAGCATAATTTGGTCCAGACTAGAACCAACTGTGGTTAGTTTATTTGAAAAACCTTGCACTTCTGTTTGTAAAGGTTTCAGTGTATTTGTAAGGTCCTCCAATGTTAAAGATTGTTCCTGTTTTGTAATGAGGGCCATCTTAGCAGCCTCTTGTTGTAACTTATTAGTTTTTTGTCTTTTGGAAGTGGTGTCTTTCTCAGAAGTAGAAATCATAGATAGTTTGGTTTTCGTGGTTAAAGTTTCCATTTGATCTGGTTGGTTCTCCATTTGATGTCCAAAGTTAGATGCTTGGTAGTAAAGAAAAAGTTTTTCTTCAGTAAATCCTGTTCTGAGAGATGCTTTTTCTTTATTTTTTAATTTTAGGCCTGTATGTCTGAAAGAATCAATACCATGCGGTTCAGGGCTCAGCTTCCAGTAAGTAGTATTTTTATTCAAAAAGAAAGGATTCTGGCAAGAAATATAGATGAAAAAAGTATGTATTCATATTCCACCTTTAATCCTTTGATGTTTAGAGTATTTTCTTTGAGCGATATGCCGGCTTGAGGTCAGATGATAGTTTAAGGTTTCAGGAGCTGCACAGTCAGTGTGCTCACAAGCTGTCCACCATTTTGCAATGCATGTCACCTACTCTTATATATTGTAATCTTGTGACTGTCTCTCTTACTGAATGGTGTGTTGAGTATCTTCAAGCCAATTGTCAGCCTCCTTCCATGTGGACCTAGGCAATCCTCATGTCTTGTTCTGTCTGTCTTGATATGTGCATTCAGGTTTCCCATTACCAACATCAGCTCATGTTGCTCTGCTTTATCTAGTAGGTCCTGCAACTGCTGGTGGAATCCACTCTTTTCCTTGCTATGGCAACCCTGCTGTAGGACATAGGCTGAGATTATGAGAACTGCTTATTATCATTACAATGGAGTCTGATTGCCATGAGTCAGTCCCCAATTCTGATGACATCCCTCACTGTCTTCTGTAGCCTTACCCTCACCACAATTCCCACACCATTTCTAGACTTTCCTCCTCCTGAATCGTAGATTTAGGATCCCAAGCCAATTGGCTTTACTGCACTGCCCTTCCATCTTGTCTCCTGGATACAGAGGATGTTCAGCTTCCTTCGTACCATCATGTCAGCAACTTCAGAGGTCCATCTGGTCAGAGAAACTATATTGAGTGTAGTAATCCTTAGTTCGTGTTTGGCAGGTTGATTAGTTTCATATTCAGATTCCACACAACAGAGCTATCCCTGGTAACCCAAGTGGATCAAAGGGCCACTAACCATTCAGTAGCTTATTGACCTGGTGTGCTAGGCACATACTGGCCAATAGGTGCACATGGACCCCTCTCACAGTTAGCATGGGTCCCTAGTCTAGCTCTCAGTAGGCTGCATCATCAACCCACTTATCATCGGCAAATACTCATGCCCATTTTTGGCAGCATTAATCAACACAACCAAATCACCTTGTGCCAGTTCTTACACTCTCAAGTGGCTGGCCCTACCATGGTACACAGCTTGTGATGTGTGTTTTCCTATCAAGACAATACTATGTACCACAGTTGATGCCCAAAGCATTTGGTCTATACAACTTTTCCCACCATAGGCACAATCTACATCTGTGCAGATGGCCACAACTCTGTTCTTGGGTATGTTTGAGGTGCAAACACTCTTCCTGAAGTCAGGGAATGCAACAGGCTTGGATGAGGTCACAGCAGATATGCTCAAGGTGTTGGGTGAGTTAGAGGGAAAAATCGCTCCTGAGGGTACTCAGAGTAGTATAAAGAGAAAGATGCATCCCATATGGCTGGAAAGTAAGCATACTAGTGCCAGTGTATAACAACAAAGGGGGCATAGGACATTCACAGCTCTGGACAGTATAGAAGTATCAAACTCCTGTTGCATGGAATTAAAGTTCTGGAGAGGCTGATTGATAAACGCATACTCAGAGGAGTAAAAGGTAAGATGAGAAATGAGCAGTTTAGATTCTGAACAAGATGTAACACAACCGACCTGATGTCTGCAGTGAGATAGATAGATGAGAAGAAGCTATAGATGAAGACAGAGTCCAACTGGGCATTCCTAGACTAGGAGAAAACATATTACAAGGTCCCAAGAGAATTTATTTTGGCAGTTCTGTGATAGTCTCAAGTGCCAGAAACATTGAAAGAATTAGTGTTGGCTATTTACAAAGATCCAATGACACAATCACAAACAGTGTTCATATTCACAGGGGGTTTCCAGGTGGGAGTGAGTGTTCATCAGCGTTCATTTGAGAGCTCGCTACTGTACATACCAGTAATAGACTATGTTAGCAAACTTGTAAGATCTGAGATATGAACAAAATTGCTGTGTGCAGATAATGTGGAATTACAGGCAGACTCTGAACAAGACCTTCAGAAAAGGACAGGGAAATGAAATGCAAAAGTGAAGGTGCATGGGATGAAACTGAATACAGATAAGACAGTTGTAATGGCAGCAAATGGGGGAATTCTGAAAAGTATGAGAACTGAGATGAAAAGGAAAACAGTGAAGTAGGGTAATAGCTTCAATTACCTGGCAGTGGTGGTTAAAGAGAGGGGAAGTATGAATGAGGAGGTCAAAGCTAGAATCAGAGGGGCTGCAGCCAACTGGGTGGTGTATAACTAAAAAATGCTAAGGAAGCTGAAAGCTAAGGTGTACAAACAGTGGTGCAATCAGTACTACCATATGGCACAGAAATTGGTCTATATTAGAACATTGACTTTTTAAAACGTCGAATGTTCTAATATCGACCCCTATTCAGCAAATGCTGACAATATTGAACATGCAGAACAGCAAATTTTTTCCCAGGGAAAATATTTGCTGTTCTGACACACATGCACACAACACAAGCACACCAAACAAACAGCAATCCACACACATGCACCTAAAATCCTACATCTAACCCTACACTAAACTGTACATACACCACTAGCTATCCACTTACCTAAAACCAAACCCTAACCCTAAGGTCCGTCACTATTGTGCACTCACCTCACCCATGCACTAACCCTAACTCACCTACCCTGCCCTAACCCTCACGTCCACACAATCACACACTTACCTGATCCCGACCCATAACTTTCCACCACAGTGCTGAAAATAGCAAAGCCACAAAAACAGTCAACCAAATTCCTTCCCTAAGAAGAAATTTGGTGTTCTGCAGCTTCGTTATTTTCAGCTTTCACTGAACAGGGGTCGATATTAGGACATTTGAAGTTGTGAAACTTCAATGTTCTATTATAGCCCCTACATAAACATGAGCAGTGAAGGCAGAGCAAATGAGGAAGCTAAAGGTGGTAGACTTGAAGTTTCTGATATGGGTGGTAGGATGCATACTGTGGGATAGGTGAATAAATGAGAATATCAGAGCAGAAGCTCAAGTAGCACCAATAGCAGACAAGATGAATGAGAGGCAGATAACATCGGTTCAGGCACATGTCCAAGAAAGCTGAAGACAATCAAGTGAAGAAGATGAAGTAAGCAGGAGGAACTCAGTGTGTCCAGCAAAGAAATGGATCGATTCTGTGCGAGAAGACCTGTAGCAATCAGACATACCTGTTGAAGAAGGTAGAAGAGTGACATTGAATCAAGAGAGATAACAACAGTTGACATGACACCCTGGCTCCATGTAGAAAATGGGAAGAGTGAGGTCTGTGAGGATGATGATGATGATTAGTTTTGTGAAACAAAGCAGAAATAAATTAGTATGGTCATTACATTTTTATCAAAATTAGATCTGTGTGTGTACAGAACCAACAAGTTAGGCATAACTCTGGGGTTTTCTGTATATGAATGTGACTAATCATTTGCTGTCTTTTTTTCAGTTTAAGCCTTCATTAATCTGTCTTTGTCTTACTTTGGCTACTGTATGTTTGTGTGAAACACATTAGAAAAATGTGACTGTTGTTATTATTGTTTTAGTTTTTACCACAATTAGAAATCTAAGATGTACTCTGTCAACAGAGTGACTATAAATAGTTGCAATCTCCAAGGCACAAGGACTGTCTGTGAAAGAAATGACTCTGTTGTTGTGAGCACGTTAAACTGTCTAATCTGACTATGCAGGTCTAGTGTGCTTGTGTGTAAAGTAGGACAAAATACTTTACTGTGTTTTTTTAATCATTGCCAGACATCTGAGGTGTACACAGTTAATGAAGTGACTTTAATTGATGAGTACTGTGGCCATCCATGGATAAAGGTGACTTACTCCAGCTATTCATTGCTTACTTAAACATAATTGATTTGGCTTAGCTGCAACAATGTCCCACAAGTATTTGTATGTGATGAAATCCAACCCGAAAGTATTTTTACTATGGCCTGTGATTGTATGTTTGTGTGTGATGTTAAAGTTATATTTAGGAATAACAAATTGGCCATGGTTTCTTACATTTCCCATCAGGGTCAGACATCAGTGTAGACTCTCTTTGGTGGTCTGGGTAGGATGGGTGTGAAAGCCACAGATCTTTGGCTCAGTGCTTAACTGGCCAGTGTTCCTACCTTCCAGTTCTTCCATCTGTAGTTAAGTATCTTGATGTGGCTCCTTCTGTGTGAAATCTACATATTATTCCAGTCTCTTTGCAGGTTTTATCCAGGTGCTATGATTTTAACCAGCACACCTAAGACATGTTAATAGGTAAGCATGCAATGTGAAAGTTTGTATTTGTGTGTGTTTGCATACATCTTTTTGATAGCCCTGACTTGTCAGTTGTACTAGCAGTAGGTGTTTGTATGTGTGAAAAATAATATCAGTGCATCTTAGATAGACCTGTCTTGTCAGGAGCAGTGGCAGGATGTGTAGACATGTGTGAACAAAGATCACTGATTTTGTCTGTGAATAGATGCAGTATTAGCAGGTCCATACATAACTCCTTTTGAGTATCAGTAGAAAAAAAAACAGTTAACAAGTAATTATTTTTTCTAAATAAGCCACAACATGCATCACAGAATAAAAAAACAGTTAACAAGCAATTATCTTTCAAAAGTTAGTCATAATTAGCATCACAGCTCATTTAGACTCTTAGTGTTACTTGGGGCTGGCAATCCCAACACTTGGAACTATATAAGCAGATTTTTGCACGGACTCTGTAAGGTACCCCATCCTCAACTTCTTTCCTGGGCCACACTTGGTCTAAAATTGGCCATGAATATAGAAGATTACAATAATTTTTTGGACATTGGTGATAGTGTGGTTAATATTTCAGTAACTTACCTCACAATCAAAAATCAGTACTTTGTGCTGAAAATTGGTATAGCTTGTCTAGGGATTGTATGCACTCTAGGAGCAAGTTGAAATGCATTCTTGCAGTCATTATTTTTTTATTTTCCTCACAGTAAAATATCAGAACTATATACAGTTGCCTACCTTTTAGGAGTTGTGGTAAGGAGACAAGCTGTATATACATATCTGTCAGGACCAAGTTGAAATATATCACAGGGTCCATTTTTTGCTCACTTTTATCCTGCCTGGAATCAGAAGGGTACACAAAAGGTGAATGTCTTTTGGGGTTGGGATAGAAAATGCATGTTGTGTATATGTTGGACAGCAGCAGCAGTTCTTCTGTAACTTTTACCCTAATCTAACACTAGGACTCACAGAAGGTAAGTATTTTTAGGGGGGGTGTCAGGCACTATTCTTAGGCATGATTTATGCATACTTACAGCTCTTTGTTTTCTCATTTATTGAGGAATATATTCTGTCAGCTTTGAACATTACGTCTTTGATTACAACTTATCTCCTGCCTTAAAAGAGAAAAGCAAAAGATGGAATTTCATTTCTCACTCTTTAGTTTTGTTCATCATTTGATCAAAATGTTGTGGAAAAATGCTTTAAAGTCCACCAAAGGCTATTTAGGACTCAATGGATCTAGCAGCGTCCCTCACCCTTTCTTGATTCAGTTATTTCCTCCATAGTTTCTGCAGTGCAGTTCTGGCCGTTTACTTTATGATGAAAAAACAAAAGGAAAATGGATCAACAGGTTAAAAAACTGTAAAATGTGCCAAAGACCATCAATAAATCTATGCCATCTAGGGACTTGGAAGGCCCCAAACCTTCTGGTTTTATTTAGTATTATATACAATGATAAAATTAATGTTTCAATTATTTCCAATGCTTTTATTAAAATGTTAAAGTATTAAAGTTCTGGTTAACTGGAGCTATCTTTGAAAATCTCAGTTTTTATTTTTTTTCAAAATTTAAAGATTAGCTTTTAGTGAATCCAATGTAATAAGATCTGCTTCTGATAGATAACATATATGCTAATGGTGGACAACAACCTAGATGAAATAGATCAAATGTTAAGCAAGATAGAGACAAGTCTGCAGAGAAATATAGGTAGTGGTGATGATATTCAAAATTATTAGACTGGGAAATTCATTTTCAGATTTTATTACCTATTGTATGCAGGTTAATCATATTTAGGTTACAGTTTAAAGCAATAGCCAGGACTGCAGTCACATTTGAGGAAGAAGGCCTTAGTACCCAGTACTCTTGTAGATTCTGTAAGATGCTTTCTGCCATTTAAAAATATAGTTGCAGCTTGCCTCAGCATGATATTTAAAGAAGATTGCATGATTTGCTATATGCCAAGATATTTGGGGTTAATTGTTGTGTCTGTGGTTGCATTAATGAGGTTCCAGAGTTATAGCAAAGATGTAGTCTTTACCCACTGGGCAATCTTAAAAAAGCACACATCAAGACTAAGAAATGTTAATTTCAAGATTGTTAACCTTAAACCCAGTTCAATGCATTGATGTAATAGGTTTGCAGGTCTTTTTGAATGGGTTAGGAGGTTATGCCTGCCTTCAATATGAACAGGTCTTCTGCATAAATAGTAATGTGAAGTCTGGAGGGTTGAATGCTCAGGCCATTTATTAGTAAGAAAAAAAAAAACAAGAAACTGAAAACTTAACTCAGGTGGATGTAAAAGATTCTACAGCAGCTACTGAAAAAGGGAGGAGAAGTTCCCCAAAGCCATAGCCAAATTTCGCCTACTAGTAAAAAATATCACTTCAGCCTCTAGCCTAGTGGGATTAACCCTACCAATAAAGGATAAATAAAACAAAACTGACCTTTGTTGGACATAAGAGTTTACATAGTCATGGTCCGATGCATGGTCATTACTGGTGGCATGATTTCTTAGATAGTTACAGATCCAGATCATAGGCACATTTAGATGACCAAGAAACTTTTCACAACAGCAGGCAATATATTGGTGCACAGGATAATAGGTCATCCCTGCCTACATAGTCTTTATGTTGGCGATGGGCAAGTTTTTTTTTTTTTAATATTTTAGAGAAGAGGCAAATGTTACCTATGTAAAGAAAATTCTGTGAGTGGGAGCCTGAGGTTACTTTTGGGAGAGGTATGATCGTAAAAAATATTGAATTGTGGATAAATTATTCCAGTGCTTCAGGAGTGCTTAATGATGTGGGTAATAGGCTTGACTATAAGCACCCATTTGTAGTACTCTGGAAAATATTAGGGAACAGCTGGGATTGCATTATGTGTTCACTTGCTTTATGTGTTTTTTGACAGCAGTGCAAGTAAAGAATTGGAAACTGAATAGCAGCAAGTCTAATACTGATATGGTTAGATTGTGATGCTTATTGATGACTGCTGTGTCTTGAGTCAGGGAAACACTGATAACTGAACAGTGTGCTGAGGTAAGAATATGATCATTATGTCTCTAGGTTTGGATTTACTTGAGTTTTAATTTATTCCTGAAATTTGACTGATTGTTCTCCAGAAAATTTTAAGACTGACTAGAATAACAGTCTGCTATTTATAGTGGTGGAAGAGGTAGGATATCTTACTTGAAATCTTATGGCCATCTTAGAGGTGGAGAAAACAGTGTAGTTTTCTGGACTGATTTCTTCTTTTCATTTATGTCATGCCCTGACTTTGTTCTTCATTTGTTTATTT
Source organism: Protopterus annectens (assembly GCF_019279795.1). NCBI lineage: Eukaryota > Metazoa > Chordata > Ceratodontiformes > Protopteridae > Protopterus > Protopterus annectens. The sequence goes on from NC_056726.1 coordinate 1,912,560,371, forward strand.
TATTTTTATTTTATTAAAATCAATAAATACATTTATAAATAAATAAATAAATTAATTTGATACATAAACGTAAAAGTTAGCCACGGACATACATAATATTTGACTTAAGTATTGCTAAAAGTAGGGACAGGGCTGCCGATGGATTGTTTTGAGCAAATATTGCCCGCAATATTTATATATAAAAAATATATATATATATATATATATATATATATATATATATATATATATATATATATATAAAATGTCCTGCAATATTTATATATAGATATATATATATATATATATATATATATATATATATATATATATATATATATATATATGTATGTGTGTGTGTGTGTGTGTGTGTGTATATATATATATATATATATATATATTTATATATGTGTGTATATTATATATATATATATATATATATATATATATATATATATATATATATACATATATATACATATATATATATATATATATATATATATATATATATATATATATACACACACACACACACACACACACATATACACATATATATACATACTGGTATATAAAGATTTTTTTTCAAAATTTGTAAAATATGTGAATTAGCATCCATGCTTCATATTTTAGTAAACCAATTGATATATCCTTCTTAGCCATAAAGCATATATGTAGCATGGGAAAATCTGGACGTCATTTTACAAAGATAGACTCGTCCATGTCCTTGACATAACAATTGGGTTGATGGGGTAAAGAAGGTGCCAAAACACCAGTGGAGAAAATTGAAAAAAGTTATGCTATCCTGGAGGTTGATATCACTGAATTTTGTATATAATCACTTTTATTTGGTAAGTGTGGCATGACTTGATTCAAAGTTTCTTTAAGAAATTGTGCATTATCTCTGAATGTTTTCCTCTGCTTAAATTAAAGGAAGTCATCATAATATCATATTGTTATTATAATATATATTAGATCATCTGTATTAGACAGCATTCTCTAAACATCCCATATATCTATTAATTTTAAGGGAAATAAGATCATAAGATCTTTATTTCACAATTAATAAGATACTAGCTTCATTTAGCATAACATTTTGAAAATGTAATGTAAACAAGCTTTGCTCTTGCAAATGATTATTCCTTTCAGACACACAAGCAACATGTGCACTAAAATCATCTTGATATATTATTATGCATTTATCTTATTAGAATGGATGACAACTGATGGATTACATGCTTTCTGCAGTCAGTGACAATTAAATAAGCCATATGTTTTGAGCATACTCATTAAAACTGAAATAATAATAAGCATATAATGCTATTATATGAAATCGAATAAATAAAATGATAAATAATGATTATCTACATTTCTACGTCTGTGTTGTATATATCTTCAATCTGCATTGCAGATGATATTTGACATATGTGTGTCTGATTCAGTGAACAGCTTTAAGGCCATGAGGAGAGCAAATATTTTGGTTTTCTCATTGCATTCCACTTTCAGTGATGTTAGCATATACATTCGTAACTTTAACAAATTTGCAATTAAAGTGTTTTCCCTGGAGTTAGAATATGCATAATTTGAATTAAATTATTTTAATATTACTTTGCATATATTTTTATATTATATGCATTTCAGTATTCTAGGTCATATGGAAAATATGCTTATTTCTCATCAGTGCTAAATGAATGCAAATTCATAATGATTATCTTGTTAAGTCATTTTTTTTTCTTTCAGTCAGCATTTGCTTGTATTTTTGTAGGGAAGATTATGGCATATTCACTTTTAAATGATCTAATGTATACTATATTTATGAATCCTGTATATCTGAAATAAGAAATAACACATACCCAGGATGACTAGAAAGCAGCAATTCATTATATATGTGTTATATGGTATTGGAATGGTTGCAAGAAATACTGAGGGCTAAGATTCAATGCAATTTATGCCCAATATAATGTGTCGTTGAAAAAGTGTGATCTAAAATAAGATGGCCATGATTCCAAAATAAGGCATTAATGATGTGTATACAGAAGAAGAAGCATGGAAGCCTTAGTTGTGTGAAGCATGCAAGCATTTTCTCTTCATAGGTTCATAGGTTTGTTCCAGGCAATCACTCTCAGACTATTATAAGCCTAGCCAAAAAATGTATTCAAAAGTTACCTCTATCTTCAAGGAAGACAAGACATGATAGACTGGGGGATATTTGAATCTGCATATCCAATAATCCAGTTTGATCTTGAAGGTGGCTGGGTTGCTACTCTGCTTGACATTAGTGGAAATTTGCTCAAGAGCTGAGTAATACATTAGGGTATGAATCTATGGTGCCAATTTGTCTTCGTTATCTACTGATGAATATTTCATTCCTTTATGCCCCAAGCAAGCTTTATTGACACACTTGTAAATCTGAATATAAACCTTATATTGTGTGAAGGCTATCTAAAGGACAGTCTGACAGAACCCATGTGGTGAGAGTAGCAGGTATCACTGCTGAAAGGAAAACAGTTGCAGGGGTGTACCAGGGCTCAGCTTTTGGCCTTTTCCTATTTAGTATATATTTATCAGGAGGCTGTATTATAAGATCGAAACTTTAGTTAATCAAATAAGTAAAGATCGATCTTGTAATATTGAAAGCCCCCATCCCCCATTGATTTGGGATTAAAAGTTTTTTTTCATGTGGCCAAGGAAAATGTTTTGCTGTGTTAAATTGGCCATTTGAGGTTTTTGGCTTTTGATATTACAAGATCAATCTTTAGTTATTCGATGAACTAAAGTTTCAATCTTATAATGTAGACCCATTTATCAGATGTTCAAGCCAGCACTTCTGGCCAATGGTTAACTAAGTTAGTAGAGAACTGTAAATCGGGTGCTGTTATTCAGTCGTCAACTGACTCACAATTGTTCTAACATTTCTTAAGCAATGTTAAAAACTTGTGCAAGAAAAATGATCTCAAATGAAATGAAAAAAATGTAGCATAGTCAACAAAACAGTTTCACTTACATTATATGAGATGCACCCTATATCAACAGTGCAGTGTCGTGTTCATAATTTCATATCATTATTCATCATGTCTCCACAGAAGTTAATAAAAACCTTGTATTGGGCCCAATTCATTTCCAAAGGCATCTCCACTAGATCCAAGGAAATCTTAAGTCCTTATTACTCATATCTTATCAGCCCCACTATTGAATATAACACACCTTTTGGCATATATTTATCTAAACATATCACACAACCTGAGAGACATCAGAGATTCATTACTAAAACAATCAGTGGCCTCAAAAATCTTAGTAATCAGGAGACAGTGGCAGCCCTTTCTCTGCAGTCAGTCTCTTACAGACTCCTCCATGGAGATCTATGTCTAGCCTTTTGCGCCATGGAAAATCTAACCCTATTTGATGTCCTATTCCTTTGCAGAATCAATGGTACATCAAATACTCAGTTAAAAGAACTAAACCTTCATCTGCAGATAAATAAGACATGGCATGATAGATTCATATCTCAACATATCTCTCAGCTATGGAACAAACTTCCAGTACATGTTAAGCAGAGTAGCACCCTTGCCAGCTTGAAGACAAACTTAGAAACCTGTATGGGCAGCCTCAGTTTTTCTCCCAGTCTATCTTGTCTTGCTCTCATTGAGGCCAGATGGAAATTCTGAATATTTTTTTTTTTTCCTAGAACTGAAATGGTCTGCAGATTGACGGCCTAGTACTTGCTAGTGAACTTATGGGCCTGTGAGGTTCCATTAACTCTGTGAATGGGTATGAGATGAAATAGGGTTGAATCTTTAAGAGCTCTAAAGTCTAGGCACAGATTTCCACAGAGGACTCTACAAGAGATTGAGTAGACAGAAAAAGATACCAATCTCTCCTGTTTGGGGCAACTGATATTTTTATTTATGAATCTCTGAAGTCTCTCAAATTGTGTGATATATTTAGACAAATGCATACCAAAGGGTGTATTATATTCCTTATTCCTAATTTGAAGAAATAACACTGGGCCTCCAAAGGCAATAACAGTGGAAGTAAACAGTTGTCCAGCATGCTTGAATATCCATGGTGCACTGGAAAATAGAACTTGTGTGGTACTGGGTAAGTGGCATGACGACATTCATAATATTCAGAAACTATTGTTAACAGTGACACAAGGAGGTTAAATAACCACTGGCTACTTTATGAGTGAAAGACCTATAACTGGGAGCAACAAAACAACAAACAACAAAAGTGATAATTTCAGGAAGCTGTAACAAATTCACACTCATTTAGTGCTATTAAAATGCTCTTGAAAGCATCTTAAGTCTACTGCATCCCTAATAGGGGGCATGCTCTGCCCACAATCTTGCTAGTTGCATATTGTAACACTGATATCAATCTGCTTGGAGTAAGGGGACTGTAATTTCATGGAAAAAAGACAATACAGTTAAATTTCAAATAATACAAAGCTTAATCTGAACAGAACTAAGAAGAAAGTGTCATTATGTTTTCAAGCACCACAAAAGCTAAGAGAAAAACAGTATAAGAAAAAGCCTCAAGTAATGAATGTCAAACACTCATCATGATAAAAGTGCATACAATATAAATGTGAAGAACAACATAGGCCATAAAATAAATCTGAATACAGAAACTGTGGTTAAAATTTATTTTCACACGTAAAAATGGCCATCAAAAAATAGGTAATGCATTTGTTGTAGTAAATGACTTTGCAAAACAGTGTAGTACCAATCTACAAAATCAAGACAGATTTAATAAGGGAATACAGACTTTTAACCAAACTCTGAAGAAATATAGATAAAATTAAGCTGAAGGTCAACAATCACAAAAAGAATGCCCACTAACAATCTAGATAACCACATGTTCATCATTATATGTAACACTTACAAATTTCAGACAGTGTTGGCAGTCTGCATACAATTTACTAAAGTCTCAGTAGAGATTCTGAAGAAGCAATAAACATTAATGAAACATTTTCAGCAGTTTATATCCAAAACAATTTTATAATAATAGCACAAAACTAGTCAGCTGCCAAGTTTTGAGATGCTAATTAAAGTAAAGAATAATAAAATCAAGCCTGAGGCATCTGTAGTTAGAGTAATTGCCATACCGTGGTTACATTTTTAATTGTTGAAAACCTGATCAAGATGACGGCTAGGATTCATAAATGCCTACACTTCATGCTAAGCTCATGTGCATGATGAGAAGTGATTAATGCATTGTAAAGTATTCATTAAGCAGCTCTGCATGTCCTGCCTGCCTGCAAAATAGGGATAAATGAAATAATATGCTAATGAAGAAATAAATAGGTAAATTACATGCTAATGAAGAAAATCAACATGGTGGATCAATTCAGGAACATATAAAACCTGTACAAATATGTTACATCCCCTTTTGGCCTCAGTTCTAATCTTCTTTTCTTTCGGTTGTTCCCATTAGGGCTCGCCACAGTGGATCATCTGTTTCCATTTCTTCCTGTCCTCTGCATATTGCTCCGTTACACCAACCGCCTGCATGTCCTCTCTCACCACATCCATAAACCTTATCTTAGGCCTTTCTCTTTTCCTCTTACCTGGCAGCTCCATCCTTAGCATCCTTTTCCCAATATACCCATCATCCCTTCTCAGCACATGTCCACACCAACGCAATCTCACCTCTCTGACTCTGTCTCCAAACTGTCCAACCTGATCTGACCCTCTAATATACTGATTCCTAATCCTGTCCATCCTTGTCACACCCAGTGCAAATCTTAACATATTTAACTCTGCCACTTCCAGCTCTGACTCCTGCCTTTTTGTCAGTGCCACTGTCTCCAACCCATACAACATAGCTGGTCTCACTACCCTCTTGTAGACCTTCCCTTTCACTCTTACTGGTACCCATCTGTCACAAATCACTCCTGACACTCTTCTCCACCCATTTCACCCTGCATGTACTCTCTTCTTCACCTCTCTTCCAGACTCACCATTAGTCTGAACTGTTGATTTCAAGTACTTAAACTCATCCACCTTTGCCATCTCTACTCCCTGCATCCTCACCATTCCTCTATCCTCCCTCTCATTCACACACACATATTCTGTCTTAGTCCTGCTGACCTTCATTCCTCTCTTCTCTAGAGTATATCTCCACCTCTCCATGGTCTCCTCAACCTGGTCCCTACTCTCACTACAGATCACAGTTCTAATAACCCATGAAATACAGCCTCAAAGATGCTTAGAAAAGTTTAGGAGATGGTACTGCTATCATTAATCTATATGGCTAGCACTTTAATACACGGTTTGCAACCCTAAGTAAAGCAATAATAGATACAAATACAAGTAATTTCAGCAAGGTAGATTTAAAGATCAATACATGAGTGAAGACAAAAAAAGTTATGCCAGTATCAGTTGCAGGTGATTGTGGAAGCTCAATAACAGATTTGCCTGTACAAACAAAATGGAGCTGGACAGAGGCATAATAAACATTAAGCAGAAAAAGACATATGAAAGGCAACCTGTATATATATATATATATATATATATATATATATATATATATATACATATATATATATATATATATATATACATATATATATATATATATATATATATATATATGTCATACCTGAAGTATCAGCAGTAGATACCCTTTGCTTTTCTTCCAACTCTGCCCCCACATCAATCATGGTACTGGGCATCTCCTTGGAGATGCTCAGATCCCTTACAGTGAACAGGAGCTCATTTATACAGGTGACATCATTAGAAACTTGTAAATAAGTAATCTATATGAATACACACATCTAGCACATAACTGTAAAAACCCCAACCCTTCCAATAACAGAACTGAATAAGTTGAAATAAATTTGTTAATGTCCAAAATATATAACAGCATTAGCAATAAAACAAGTTTGTGAAATGGCAATTTTGAAATAAATAACATTCTATATTCAGATTGTCTGTTAATAATCTTAAGGACATGTGGTCAGATCGAATTTGAGCCCACATTAACTGACTTAGGAGGCTAATGCCTTATCCATTAGGCTACTGGGGCTTGACAGTAACAAATCACAGTATTAAGCTGTCTGCCCAGACTAAAATGTTCATCTACTCCCCTTGAAGGAATCAAAATTTGCTCTACTGCATGACAGGTGGGGAGATGAGCCACTATACTAATGAGAGAGGCAAAGTATAGGTTTGTAATAGGCTATTATTCTGCATACTATTAAAAGCCATACCAATAACCAGATGTCTGTACCTCTCTGTATCTCATATTTATGAGGTGAAGACCTTAACCAACATGCCAACCCTTACTTTTGTAACTGCAGGTGTTAATGTTCCTTACAAAAATAACGTTTGCAAATTGTAGACAGCACTCAGTTCTGTAACAAAAATCAAAGATCCCCTACAAATGAACCATTCCACCTACCCCAGTAACCACAATTGCCAAGAACACAATCCTGCTGCAGGCATATACAGACTTACCATAGAACATTTTCTGAAATGTCACTTTGTCTTGATCCTTCTACTCTACTAAGTTTGAAATGGGTTAGCATCCTCAGAGAAATGCTTCCATATACCCATGTAACATAAGATGAGGACTATTGCAATATCAATTGTTATACCTTCTATACAAACACAACTGGTCAAAGTGCAGACATCACTTTCAATTTTCTAGGAAGAAGTAATAAAATCATAATTTATTTATTTATTTATTTATTTATTTATTTTACATTTGTTAACCTGGTTTAGTCTGGCTGAGCTTTTGGCTCATTTTCAGCAGAGACCCGGGGAGAAAAGCTCCTCAGGTCTAGAAAACAATTTATTACATTTTAGTAACATAGAAGTAACAATCAGCTGTAGAATCTTACAAGCAGAGACCTGGAGAGAAAAAAAAGCTCCTCAGGCAATTCAATTATACAGAGTATTAATTGGCAGACACGTATGTGATTTGTTACAAACAAGGTTTTAAACAATTAATAGAAGAAAATATGACTAGTTACAATATTATTTAAGCTGCTTAGAGCTAAATGAGTTAATAGTTAGGCAGATGCTTATTTAAGGTGGGTAGGATCTAGTTATATAGGAGTTTGGAAACAAGAAAGGAAAGTAAGAATGGCTAGTAGGAGATGTAGGGGAGGTAAAGTATTGGAGACAGACTAGACAGGTAGGTTGTTTTGAGACTGTAAGAATTAAGTGGTTGGAGATAGAGGAAGGGAAGTGGTAAAAGAGGCAGGGGAATAGTATTAGAGATACATTAAGAGTGAAGTGGTGAAATAGGTGAAAGGATGGTGGTTTCAAGGTGGTTGGCTAATTGTATCTATTATTTGTAAAAAACACAGCAAGTCTTGACAGGATTTGTAATAATGTTCTCCAAAAAGAATGTAATTACTCCCACTTTAACTCAGTCAAACAGTAATATCTTAAGTTAGTCAATCCCTATATTATACAAGTTCTTTAGCCCAAGGTTGAGCTTATATAGTATAGATTAATCCACCTGGATGTGCAAATCTGTAAATCAGATGTCAGCTGATTATCTTTCTGGAATGACTCAATCTGATCAAAGTGTTGCACAAGTAAACATGGTGTGAGGACCTATACAATATTGTGTATATGCCCCTGCAGTACAAAAGTGAATATTTAGAACTGTGGCTGACTAGTAGCTTGTAAGTATGACTCAATAGCAGTAGAGCCAGATCTATTACTAGGCAGCTGAGACAATTGCCTAGGGCCCACTGGCTTAGGGGCCCATCAGCTAGGGATGCGGCCCAGTGGTTAGGGGGCTACCACAAAAACTTACATTTCTCCTTTAAGAACACACTATACATGTGTTATATTTCTTCTTTAAAGAAGCACACAGATTGCCTCCTTACTAGCATCTGTACATGCAATTTTGGTGCGACACACACACATTTAAACTGAAATGGAGTGCGTGCAATTTAAACAAGCATGGATTCTGTTACCATTCCAGATGAAAATTAAAGAATTGTTTGTGAAATAGTAGGCTAGTGACGTGTGTGTGTGTGTGTGTGTGTGTGTGTGTGTGTGTGTGTGTGTGTGTGTGTGTGTGTGCGCATGCATAAAATGCTCTAGTTAAGGATGACAAGTTGACTAACTCATTCAGACTCAAATCCTGTACCTTTAATACAGGACAACAGAGCCTGAATCTTGTACACAGATTGTTGAACTGTTGAGTTTCAGTGCATTTTCAAAGAATGTTGAGTTCCAGTGCATTTTTAAAGAATGCTGAGCTTCTGTGCATTGTCAAACACTGTTGAGCTTCAGTGCATTTTCAAAGAATGTTAACTTTCAAGGAATGAGAAATTTACTTTGCTCATGCTGTCTATTTTCAATGAGTAACTGTATTGCTTAACAAATGGCCATCATCACTGTTTGTGCAATAAGTTGGAAAAGCAGTAGCACAACAGGCAGCATACTTGCCTTTGGTGCAGAAACCTTTGAGTTTTTCCTGCCTACACTATGCACATGGAGTCCTGATATTGCAATGCCTGCTTTAAGGGGGGATGGGGGTACTTAGCTCTCAAGTGTGTCCTCCTTTGGATGAGATGTGTATTAATGATGAATCTGTTGTCAGTTTGAAAGCCATTCTGTATTATAATATACCAGCTTACCAGTTTGTTTTTTAAATGTAACATGGTCAGTTTATTCTGCAAGGGCATCAGGCATTGAATTTGTATGTGAACAACAGAAATATAAAGTTGTTTGTCAGCAGCAACCATTTCATTAGTTATAGATCTTTTTAATGTAGAACTATTCCAATGACTTTTACTTTTTCAGAGATTGTTTATATTGTCTGATGCTGGTGGACTGTAATGACAGCAGTCTGGGTGGCCTTTTGTGGTTGAACTGTTCTGTAATGGGTAGTTTTGTCCTTATTGATTCATACATTTTGTTTCATTGCTTACTAGAAAAATCTTCAAACCTACAAATTTAAAACACACTCTAACAAGTGGTGTTATATTATAAAAGGAATATAATTTAATACAATCAGTATGGTTCATCAAAGAACAAATGCATGTATGATCCAAAATGTGTGCAAGGGGCTTATACTTTGAAAACAGCCAAAAGGTAAACTTAATTTCCACGATTGGCCAGATGCATTTTCTATGAATCTGGGTTTCAATGCTGTTTCAGTGAATATGAGCAGAGAAGCTTACTGTTCATGCTAAGTCTGTTTTCATTATGAGACTGTACTGTATTGTTTAGCAAATGGCTGTCAGTGTTTGTGCTATAAAATTTCAAATAAAAGTTTTAAATATCTCTAATCATTGTAGAAATAAAAAAAAGAAAATAGTAAACATACTGACAGGTCTGAACAGTGTTTATGGTAACTGGGGAGAAAGAATCAGGTAATGAAATGCTGGATGGCTGGGGGGGTTGATGGGGGTCCCTGCTGTGTGGGGGGGTGATCCATTACCATGCATACAGCCCCACTTGAACATGATCCAGCTGTGATTAGCCATACGTTATGATTTATTAAATACTCCTACTGCTTTGATGTATAATTACAGAGGCTGTGTCATGGACAATGGGCTAAAAATAAGTTGCATAGTTTGTGATTACATTGAGTGACTTGGAAGATAACCTTAATACCACCTTTATGAAAATATACTTAATAGGTAACTGTGCCTCTGATTAAAAAGTATCTTTAAATCATATCAAGTACATCAAATAAACATACTAACAGAAAAGTTGTAAGCAACTGCAAATTATAATGTGATCTTATTATAAATGCATAAAAAGTGAGTACTGCTCACAAAAAAAGGGAGAAACTCTTGTATTGCACACAGCTGTTTGCACACTTAAACAATTCAGTAGCTTAACTGGTGCAATTAGCTCATTTATGCTGGCATCTACTGTGAAAGGACAAAGGACATGTGAGAAAAAATGGGCATGATGCTCCCTAAATGTAAAATGCAAGAATGACAAAGCTGAGTATATTTGCTCTACTCTCTCTGCCTCATAATGTCTATGCTGTGTGGCAAACTCTGTTAATCTTGTCAATTCATGATAATGTCATAGTTTCATGGATTAAACCTAGAGACAGTGAAATCTGTGATAAAGTAGGAATCATTTGTAAATTCAGAAAAGTTCAAACAAGGCACCAAAACCACTAAGAAAATGCAAAAATGCCAAGGGACACGAAAAAGCCACCAAGATACCAGTAAAAGGAAGTTCATTCAGCCAAGAAAAGTCACACTAAGCACATTAACGCTTCACAGATACAATGCATTTTTATTCATAAAAAACTTCATCAGATGTGGACTAACAACATAAAGTACACATATATATCCTCCTAGGTTTCCATAATTAATAATCAATTAAGCAGAAAGAGTCAAATTTAAAGAAAAACTCTTCATTAAAGCTTCATAAAATGTATGTATGTATATATATATATATATATATATATATATATATATATATATATATATATATATATATATATATATATATATATATATATATATATATATATATATAAGTTTCATTTATTTAATTACAAATAAATATATAAAATCCACTTTAAGCTTATTAAAACATTGAATTGTTAGCAATAATAATACCTGTCCTTATAAAATACTTATAATAACCTAAAATCATACTGGATCAATGCATATATTATTTCTTATGTTAATACTCTATCTTGTGGCTAAAGCTGGTACTGCAATTAAGTTTTAAGCATAAAAACAATCTATACCCCTTTCATAAAAAGATTTTTTTCTATTTGGAAAGGCTACAAAATACTACAAATAAATATGTGTATCAAAAGGAGATGTTTAAAACCATATAGGATAACAATATCGTATCTAAAAACATTATAATTTTTACAATTTTTACAATTAAGCAGCTCTTAATTTTAATAAGGGAGATATGGAAATATTCTCTTTCAAGCCTGGTAATACATTTGCTTAAAATATACACAAAAAGAGCATGCATTTTTTGACAATCATTTGATGGAGTCAAGGTTCATTCTTAATTTGAAAACTATTTTTCCAAATGGGATGAACATGGAGGTGTAATATGTTGGTGATATATAGTTTTTTCAGTACATAGATCTGAAATAATGTTTATAGTAATGTTAGTCCATATTTCTCAATGTTTTTAAATATATTTAGGTAATGGGAAAATAGGTATATATCTTATTGATAGTATTTATATTCATGCTTATATCATTAAAATGAATGTTATTTATTCTCTAACTAATATGTTGCATAGAGATGTCAAGTTTTTTTTTGCTTTAAAGTAATATGAAACAATGGTAATAAATTAATAATAAAATGGTTCATTAATTATCTAATTAAAGATTTGTATAGCAGTTGGTGTTCTCCAATACATTTGCTTGTAAGGTCACTTGCCACCATAGCTCCCTATATTCGATACTTTCTTCCCACAAACCCCCTCTTATATCCTTCTTAACACTTTCTAAAACAAAAAATAAATAATGAGCATTTGTACAAGTTTGTTGATGTTTGTATAAGGTGTTGCTCTCTTTTTTGGTACGTATGTCATAATAATGCTCGTATATTCTTTTCTTTAATTTCCTTTCAGTCTTTCCCACATAAAAACAAGACAATATTTGACATACTGCTTAATATATTAGACCACTAGAGTCACAATTATAAAATTATTTTCCTTTTATTACTAAATCCCTACCTTCTAACACATTTTCCTGATTATATAAGTATATACATTGTGAACAATATCCATATTTCTATGTTTCATTCCTTCTCGTACTTTTGTTCGCTTGCCCATAGTCATTTTCTATTAATTTCTTCAGGTTGTGGGAATTTTTGTTGACAATTTTTAAATTGTCCTTTGATATTTTTTTCAAAATCCTTGAAACTTGTAAACCTTTTCCGTTCAGGTTCCATGACCTTTCTTATCATGTTGGCACTAGCATTATATTCCAAGACTAGTGCCCTTCCAAACTTCTCTTCTTCATATTGTTTATTTATTTAATTTTCAAGATTAACCCCTAAAATGGGTTCATTCATACATTTTAAAGGTGAATTTTATCATCAAATAAAAGGCGTGGCGATGGGGGCAGCATGCACCCCTGCCTACGCGAACGTAACCCTGGCTAGATGGGAAGAAAAAGTTTTAAAATCCATTTATAAGAAATGCTGGTCTGTGTATAGAAGGTTTTTAGATGATATATGTATTTTATGGGTTGGTCTGGATTGGAAGATACAAGAATTTTTATGTTTTTGTAAACAACAGTACCTCTTTTTTACAATTTACATACAAAGCCTCCCAAGAAAGATTGCAATACTTTGATGTGGAGATATATAAAGAAAATAAAAAAAAATATTCCAAAGTATATAGAAAAAATACTTTCACAAATTCATACTTGCAATTTAATAGTGCACATCCATTGCATTATAAAAAGAACACAGTGAAGGGTCAACTTGTTAGATCATGCAGGATGACCTCACTTGACAAAGTTCATAGGTAGGAGTTGGCTTTTGCCACCCCCTTAGATTAGTTCCCTGTGCTTCTGTCCAGCAAAGCCATTGAAGTGATCCCTGGGGTAAACTTACTGTTTCCCATCCACTCGCCAAGGTTTCTCTTGAAGAGTGTCAGCAAGGAGCACTGCCTAATGTAGATTGGAATCTTGTTCCAGAGTGTGGGGAGTCTCTGGGACAGGAATCTATCCCTTCAGCATGTCCTACTTATTGGTGTGGTGAAGTTTAGATCCCTAGAGCATGTGGCTTGAGGGGATATGGTTTTCTTTAGGTGGAGCATGTCCATCAATTCTGGGTTGGACATGGACTTGTATGTCAGGCAGAGATCACCACTGAGTAGGGGGTATGCAACCGAGTACAGCTGGAGTTTCTTCAGTCGAGCTGCAAAGGGCATCTGTTTGAGGCCAGTGATCCTCTTGGTGAGGTACTTCTATGGTCTTTCCAGCTGTTGCAGGTGTCTTGTAAGATATATCCCAAATGGGGCATTGTACTCTATAATGGGTCTGATGAGTGATGCGTAGAGGGGCACAATGGCTTCTTTTGATCTGAATGCAAACCCTTTTGTGATTAGATGGGCCAAATAGAAAGATTTTCTAACCACTTTGGCAGGTATCTGTCTCAGTGAGACCCTTTTGGAGGATGTCTGTGTGAGCTGGAGAATAGCCCCTAGTTTGTAGTCATCTGCAAACTTGGTCAGCCATAGTCCTCCTGTGCTTGCCCGTACCTCTGAGAAATATACACCAAACAGGAAGGATCCTAGAACTGAGCCCTGGGGAATGCCACTTGTAACCAGTTTCGAGTGAGACCTAGCTCCCACAACTCTTACCATGTGAGTTCTGTCCGTGAGCCAGTTGGCAACCCATCTCGTGAAGTAGGGGTTTATGTTCAGGAAGGTGAGCTTGTCTATAATACCAGAATGGGGAATAGTGTTGAAGGCCTTTGTGAGGTCTAGGTGGGCTGTTTGGACAACCTTTCCCTCATCTATAGCCTTGGTAACTGTCTCAAAGAAGTCCACTAGGTTTAGGAGGCATGATCTGCCCTTAACAAAGCCAAACTGGGTAGAGTCCAGTGTTTGGAGGTTCTCAATGTCTCTGTTAATGAGATCCATGATGATGCACTCCATAGCCTTGCAGACCAAGCTAGTCAGGCTTATAGGGTGATAGTTTCCAGGGTCTGCCGTGGCTCCACCTTTGTGGAGTGGAATAACCTTTGCTGTGCACCACTCTATAGGCAAGTAGCCTGTGGAGAGGCTGAGTTTGAACAGTGTGTTCAGGTGAGGGGTTAGTTCATCTTTGAGCTTGTGTAGGACGCAGCCTGGGACACCATCCAGTCCCACTGATGCTGTGTTTTTGGCTTTCGAGAGGGCTGTTTTAACCTGAGTGTCTGTGATTTCAGGGGCACAACATTCTTATAGTATGGTTATGGGCCCTTTTGGGGGTGAGAGGGGAGTGAAGTTTGCATTGAACCTGTCTGCCAGGATGTTGGCAATATCGGTCAGTTTAGTGTATTTTGTGCCATTCTGCACTAACTGCGGGCAGATCAGAGAATTGCCACTTAGATTCTTGACATAGCTAAAGAATGTCTTGTGGTTATCCTTGGAGTTCTTGGCAATTTTTCTTTCGAAGCTAGCCTTGGATAATTTTATGAGAGATCGTAGTTTCTTGATGATACTGATCAGGGATGTCTTCCCTTCTTGGGATTTTACTCTTTTCTGTACTAGTTTCCTCCTTCTATTGTATAGCTTATTTATGGCAGGGGTCCACCAGACTGGTTTCCTTTTCTTAGAGGAGTAAATCTTGGTATTGCTTGGGATAGCACAATCCATGCATTCTTGTAGGTGCCCGTAAAGTGCATTAGTAAAGGATTTTGCAGCTTGGCCAGCATTTTCCTTTAGCATGGGGGCTTTGAAACTTTCCACCTCAGTCTTAAGTAACGTGAAGTTTGCTTTTGAAAAGTTTTTCACAGTGGTTTCTTTGACCGGGGGTGGGGGTGGAATATGGATATCCAGAGTGATTAGTTTATGGTCAGATCTAACCGGCAAGGGGTTGAGCTCTGGTGTGGAACATCGGTTGCCCATGTTGGTGATGATCAGGTCCAATATGTTGTCACCTCTGATGGGGGTATTGACCAGTTGATCCAGGGCATTTGAGTTTATAAATTCTAGGAAATGTTGGGCAAGGGAGTTAGTACTTGAGTAGTTCTCCCAGTTAATGTTTGAGTAATTGAAATCACCCAATATCAGGGTGTTTGGTAGGACCTTTATGTTTCCCAGTGTTTCCAGAAATGCGGAATGGGGGTCCTGGGACATGGTGGGTGATCTGTAGCAAGCTACAATTTGAATTGCAGTTTTGCCTGTTGTTAGTTGCATGTGGATGATCTCTGAAGCATGGTGCTATGCCACTAACCAGGAGCTGTGGGTATCCTTGATGAATATGGATTTTGTATTTCGGTCCAGGTTTTGTGGCCGAAATGTATGGTATGTGTTGTAGCCTGGTAGCGCTGGGGTGCTCTCTGGAGCCTTAAACCAGGTTTCTGTTACTGCACATATATTGATTTTCTCCATATTGAGGATTGTCTCAAGTGCGTGCATTTTGAGGTTTAGACTTCTGGCAGTGAGTAGCATTACCCTCAGTTTTTTTGTTACTTGTGCTATTTACGGTGGTGGGTTTGTCTTTTGAGCCTTGCCTAAAAAAGGCACTATGGGGGTGGCAAGAGCCTTGCCCAGTATTCAAAAGCTTAAGGGTGACAGGTGCAAGCCATCTCTGGTGAAGCAGCATGGCTTGTCAAGCATGCCATCCCAGGCTGACAGACACTGGATCCGTGTGTGTGTGTGTGTGTGTGTGTGTGTGTGTGTGTGTGTGTGTGTGTGTGTGTGTGTGTGTGTGTGTGTGTGTGTGCATATATATATAGATACATACACACATATATATATATATATATATATATATATATATATATAGATATATAGATATATATATATATATATATATATATATATATATATATATATATATAAGACTATATGTTTTATTTTAGTTGAGAATCCAATTGTTCACTGCCCTGCTATACACATACTCATGCAAAAAAATACCAGCTGCATACAACACCCAAATGTACGCATTAACAAAATGCTGGGATGCATTGTTGTAGTGTCCATTGTAACTATATAGTTTGTTTGTGTCAGATGGTAATATCACCTGGCCACCTCCTCCCCAGCATAGGAAGAGATACTGCATGATTTGAAATATGTGATCACTGTTACTATGTTAAAAATTATGACAGCAATATTTTATAGCAATATCTATTGGGCATCAGCAAATGCATACATCTTAACATCTTGAATCATTATAATTCAGTAGCATAACATACGGATGAGTGTTCTATGCAACATAAAGCTATATCACCCTTCACTGCAAAATCCTTAACATGTAAGTCACTTATACAGTTATCAACATAGTACCTACTGTCATATGCCATAGCATTATAAAGCACAGTAAATACACCTTCAAACTATATATGATTTTCAGCTAGAGATCATTGTCAGACTGAGAGTTCATACATTTTAAAGTTCTGCATTACATTTATCCACAAAGGCATCATGCCATCATTGTATCACAAATCAGCTATTACCATAACATTTAGCAATCACTGGGACCATTTGCTAAGAGTTACGGAGGACATATACTTTTAAATAAAAAAGTAACACATAACTCAATTATACAATTTCTGCCTATACTATGCTGTCACACATGTTACCATTGGCACTAAATAGTTGCATATGACCACTGTTCTACCAGCACAAGAAAATAATCGCAGGTAATGCAAATTTGTAAATACGTTTGCATGTCTCCCAATACCTTGTAACTGAAATCACTTCATATTAGTTCATGATACCCCTCACAAAAAAAAGATCATCCATCCATTCATCCATAATCCCCTCCTTTTCACATTTTTGCACATGGGGTTGGGGTGTCACATCAAAAGTGATCATTATCTATAGCTAATGTTCACATTGCTGGGTGGCTAGGCCATCTGTTCTTTCATTCCCCACACATGCCTGCACAAAGGCTTACACCTATGGGGTATTTAGAGTACCTAATCCACCTATGGCTCGTCTTTTGAATGTTGAAGGAAACTGGAGCACTCAAATCTCACCTGGATGTATTTAGCATTCATCAGTTTCATACTGCTAAAGAAGTTAAATGTTTTCTGATGTACAAAGTTCATAGAGATGTACATAACTATACTTCAAATGTCTCCAGAGTGTGCATTGCCACAAATGTTAGGACTGACAATCACACCTTCTGCTTATGATCAGTATGATCACTTTAGAATCCCAATCTCAGTCAATCAATTAATCAAAGAAGGATTTAAACATATCACAGATTGTAGATATCATTACTATTTACATACCATTAGTGGTCACCCTGTCTGCATATTTCTAAATCTAAAATCAGACCTATCTAATCATTAGCTCAATGTAAATATTATGTAGCAGTTATTATATATCCATTGTTTCAAGAAGCACAGAATAACTAGAATGCATGTGCTGATCAATAGCAATACATTATATGTCTACAATCTCAATCTGCCTAACCATTACTACACTGCATTCTCCCCATGCTCTTAATAGTACACAACTGATACTGCAGCATAATGCAGCATATTATAAATTAATGCATTCGCTCACCTAATCATATGTGTATTGTATCATGAATTAGTAACCTAAAGTTAAATAAGCATCTCTGCATTACTTAAAACCAAAACTCTAACCAATGGTGAACAATGTGCACTGACACAAAACTATTGCGCTCATTATCTTCATTATAAATTTTTCTCAAATTTTCCTGCTCTTATTTCACATTATCCTCAGGATTCAATAAACTCTGTGTAGTTTTCACTCAGTGCCTACTCAGAGTGTTTTCATGTAAGTGATGTTACTCATCATGTGACATCGTGCCATGCATATTAATGAAGGGCTTGCACCAGTGTTGCTGACCAAAAAACTTCTAATATGAATGCAGATCATAGCTCTCAACAATTTAGTGAAAGAAATCTGGACAAAGACTAAAATAATGGGGGGCAAAGGCCTACAAACAGTGACTGATATTAAATATTATTCTTGTAAACTTAGAAAGTAGCTAGAATAATAGGATTTGTGTTAGCATGCATTTTTGAAGGATATGATGTATGACATTATTTATTTACTTCAGTCTGTACTGATTTTCCCAAAAAACACAAATTTTACAAGGAACAGCCCAAAAATATGAGGCAAAAATCTGGACATTCTGCAAAAATGTGGACGCTTGAGGGGTATAATGAGGATAGCATTTCCATGTAAGATTGTGTGACAGAAAGGTAATTGCTTTTCTCTTCTTGAGTTTTCTTCATTAATATTTGTCTGGGACACTTCCAGCAATTGTTTTTCCTCATTTCAACTCTTTCTGTATTTTTTGGACCAGTGTTTGCGCAATGCTCCATTTAGCAGAAACCTGTTTGACCATGCTCGTCTGGTTTGCTCAATGTATGGCAGTGCACAAACTGGATGAATGGACCACCCAGGTTGCAGACAGAACCCAGACAGTCACAAACATAAACCAGATGCATTCAATTAATACCATTTGCCATTGAGCAAACATGATAAGCAGTGTTGCACTGTGATTAACAGTGAGAACTTTACAATGAATAATAAGATAGTGAATGTCATATAAGTAGTCCTGTGGCAACAGTTAAGTGCAAGTCTGGAGTGCAAATGGTCCTGGGTTCTAGTACAGGGTGGGCAAACTTTGTTTTCCTGTTGTGGCATTGCAGATTATAGCAATGAATTGCAACATACACAACTGCTTTCTTAACCTTCTTGTGGCAGCAGCTGAAAGTGTCAGGCTACCATACACATTGTCCATGGTTTGAAAATAGCATAGTCCATAAATTTTAATGCTTTTCCACTTGACATTATAGTCACTCTTACTTATAACACTTGACATAGTGTAGCTGATATTAATATTTATATGTGTGATGGCTGAGACACTAATATTGTGTCAGTTACATATTTATTTATGTATTGACCATTTATTATCAAAATTATGACTATGGATATACTGCATAATATGTTCAGGGAAGTATATTTCTGCTATCTGGACTGCAATGGCCTCCACATTTGACTAACACAGTTGCAAAAGTGCCTGTATATCAAATAACCTTAAAATTATATTACTTTTCACTATTAACCATCACTTACTATCGTGCATACACATTGCCTGGCAGTGCACTCCCTCGACTACCATGTTTGCCTGATGGTAATCAATGCACAGCTTTTTCAAATGTTGAAAAAACAAAAAGTGTGCACTCTCAGTAAGTGGAATACATGCAATTGGTGGGGAAACATCAGGATACAAAATGCAATTGGTGGGAAATGGTCATTCTACATTGGATTTGATCTGTGGTAGTCATGCCTGGTGTTTCTGGTGAGGGAGTGTGCTTTCGAGTGCAAAGGTGGGGTGATCAGGAATCCAAAGCCTTTATTGGACTATTAGTTAAGGAGCATGGGCCCTGGTTGCTGCAACAGGACTATTCAGGCTTAGAATGCAAGTCTGAAGCTTGAAATAGTATTGCTTGTGCTTTTACCAGTGCTGCAGATTTCCACCACACTGCTGAACAATGCCAACATCATTTTGAATACCTCTGGGGAGAAAATGAGATAACCTTGACCATTGGATCAGGAAATTTAGTGCTGAGGACTCCCCACAGATGTGTAAGTATCAATTGCAGTGATTAATTGCAAGAGTTAAAGCTGAATATAGTCAAGACTGGTATTCATAATGGTATTCTGTTCTGTTTTGTTTTTTCCACAGCTGCCAAGAAGTGAGCATTGAATGTGTGATTCCATGCTGATTGTTTGACAAGGATTAAAGAAGCATGTGGTATGTATGCATCAGAACAGTACTGTCATTGTAGCATTAAAAGTTAAGGGCAGCTTAGTTAGTATTTAATATAGTTGTATCAAATTGAGCAGGCATATCTCAACTGTAAAAGAAAATATGCACACCTTAGTCTGTAGCAAAAAGCAATAGTTCCTTATTCTCATTTAAAATTGAGCATGCATCTTTAAACTGTAAAAGGAAAGTATGCATGCAGTAGTCTGTAAGACAAAATAACAGTACAGTATTAGAGAGCAGTAAGTGGTTCCCAAATATACAGTACTGTTAAGTTTTTGTCATTATTGCAATGTAACTTCAGACCTCTATACCAGTGGCACAAATGGCCTGCTGTAAACTGTAATCAGCATAATTGGAACACGCATATGTGCCATATATGCATACATCAAGGATTACTGGCTCCAATCTGTACTATAGTGTGCATCTGTTATGAACTGGGTAGTTTTAAAAGAAATAAAGAATTTTGTTAGGAGGTTTAGTTAAAAGTAAAGGTAATAGAATAGGGTCAAATAATTGTATCAGTGCTGTGTATGTCACATATGAAGTTACTAATGTTTTATCTTTTTCTCTCACCCTAATGCTAATCTTCCCTTTTATTTTATTTTTTTTATGTGTTGTTTTTTCTTTCCCACAGCACAGCAAAGTAGGCCTGTCCCACAGGATTCTCTTGCCCTGCCTTAACCAACTACAGCACCACTGCCCAACACATCTGGTGCATGACCTGGCAGCACACCCTCTGTTGCCCATGCACTACCTGCCCCCTCAGGTAGCTCTGCCCCAGAGGATAGGCCTGTGGCTCCCTCCAGGAGCAATGTCAGAAGTGATGGCTTTATCACCTGAGAAGAACTGCCAGGGATGGTGTGTAGGATTGTGTGCCACACTGTGGTGCATGCCTACATGGGATGGAGTGTCTGCTCTCCATACTAGTTCAAAATACCCAAAGGAGATACAGACATCAGATATTGCACCCAGCAGGGCAGTGAGGTGACAGTGATGACAGTCTACTGGGAGAGGACTCGATTCTCATTGTCAACAAGCTTGACATTCATGGGACCCCAATTTCACCATCCTCTCCCCAACCATTGTGTTCACCCACCTCTTGTGTCCTTCACCATTCCTGTCTTTTGTCTTGTATGTCCTGTTAGTACACATGATATATGTCTACATAGGTCTGGATTTCAACAATCACTCAAATGCACCTTCAGAAAATAGAATGGGTGCCTTGTCCAGCTATGCCATACTAACAGCTTTGCAGCAAGAAATAATTCCTCACACAACCAAGTGCAAGTAAACATACTCTGATATCAAGGCATAAACTATTTGTACATTTATTATATTTAATATATTTGGATGTAATGCACTTAGTGATCAAATAACCTGTTATGATTATTGCTTGCAAATATACAGCCCTGCCTTAACTTTCTGTGTTTCTTTGTCATGCTGCAGTTATCTGACCAGTACTTAGAGACATGCAGTGCATAAGCCAGTCTATATAATTTACCTTAAAATGTGTTAGGATATTAACTGGGAATAATATGATATGCAGTTGCCAGCAAATGAATTGCAGGTTGGATAGTGCAAACAAGCATAAACTGCTCTTTTGGGGGGGCATAGGTGAGTTCTTGTTATGGCACATACAAGTGTACACTGTTCTTTCAAGGTGGCAACCATGCTGAACTACTGTTATGGCATAAATAAGGATATTTTGGTATTGTTACTCTTTTTCTTTTGCATCCTGTCTGTTTGACCTTGTGAGGTTTGTGAAGTCAGAAACAGCAATGTGTCAAATTGCTTTCTAACTTCTCTCTGCAATAATTTCCCATTACAAATGTATTGTGATAAACTGAGGGCATGCAATGATCAGAAAGCACTTTAGACAGGTATGACTTTGTGAAGCTTTGATGCCTGAGGCTTGCTACTTGCTAATGGCCACATAAAAGTCAAATAACTTTCTGCTGCCACATGTTAAGTTAATTTCTGTACAGGTCTCCCACCTTTCACTGGCTTACTGTACCAAGTGGTGAAATACAAGGACTTACCTTGTAAATGCAGCAGTTGCCACAGTGTTACTTCAGGGTTGACTGTGATGCAAACAGTTCACAGCCAGTACATGAGGAGGTAAAGGCTGTCTCTCTAAGTTGAGGCCAGCAGAGGTCACAGAGTTCCTGTAGTGTGTCACTGTCCACCCTGTAGCACTCTACAATGTCCATGTCGTGTATGTTGTGAAAAGTTAAATGTGGCCTGAAAACTCTTCTACATCTCAGCCTAGGCCTAATTGCAGCAGTTCCTGTAGTGTGTCACTGTCCATCCTGCAGCACTCTACAATGCCCATGTCATATATGTTATGATAAGTTAAATGTGGTCTGCAAACTTTCGGCATCTCAGTCTAGGTTTATTGGCAGCATCAGCAGCATTGCCTGCAGCCTCTAGCACATACAAATGGATTAAAGCAGCAGCAGCTACTAACATTCTGTCTGTGTAGACTTTCTATGTCTGTACACCACAACCTTTGATATTTTCAGGAAAAAAAACAGTATGGAGTCTACATGGATGCTTTATAACTTGTTGAGTATCTCCACTAGATTGGTTGATTAACATGCAATTCAGCTGCTTATGTTTTAAGTAGCATCTCTGAAACACAGACTAAGACAGATGCAATCCATTAATAATTTGCTCCATTAAAAATGGCAAATGTGTAGCTAGTCAAACTGATGGTAAGGATGCTTGGTACATGTTTACAGGATTTCACAGAAGTGTATTTCTTCACAAAATATCTTTACAGAGGAGTATTGAACTCCAGCAGGTATGCTTCCATTTTGTTACCTACATAATGCATATGCTGGAATGTATTTATGAATAATGTGAAGCAAAGACTTTTACATTTTCATCTGTATGCATTAGTTAGAAGTATACTGATGGCATGGCCTTGTTTGTCAAGTCATTTCAGAGGCACACATGATTGACAATACATGACAATAGAATGCTGTGTGATAAATATGTACACATGTTTCAGGGATAGCTCCTTTGAAAGCACTTTTAGCATTACAAAGATGTTTCATTAGCAAAATGGTTAATTTCCCCTGTTCTTTTGTGGTCAGGGGGAGTAAAGAAGAGTTACTTTTATGCCATAAATTAGAATGGACTGTTATTTTGGAGGAGGGAGAACAGCTGAGTTTCTGCTATGACACAAACAAGGATATGTTGCTCTTGCTACTCTCCTTGTTTTGCATCCTGACTGTTGTTAGCATTTCACATCTGTAAACTGTTTTATGTTTTTCCAGTGGGTAATACTGACTGACTACCTTTACTGTTTTATCTGGAAACAGTTACTTTGCAGTTATGTTATACTTATGTGTATTATCATTCTGTTGTCATTTAGGACACAGCCAATGTCAGGGAGG
This sequence comes from Protopterus annectens, assembly GCF_019279795.1. Lineage (NCBI taxonomy): Eukaryota > Metazoa > Chordata > Ceratodontiformes > Protopteridae > Protopterus > Protopterus annectens. The sequence goes on from NC_056726.1 coordinate 1,912,584,151, forward strand.
CAGAGACCCCCATTTAGAGATACAGAGAACAACATTGTTGATGTTGTCTACCAACATGGAACATTTTTGCTGAGAAGGGGTCAGGCCTATATTCCACACAGGCTACAATTATGGCAGCAGATTGTTGAGAATATCAACTCTGTGGACAGCTACAACCAAACCTATGAATAGGAATACCACAGGGTCACTGACATGATTACCACTGCAAGGAGGCAAGCAGCTGCAGTTGCCCAAGACCAAAGAGTAATAGAGGAATGCTTGCTATAGAACCAGCTCTAACCCCAATGAACAGTTCCTGGCAAATATCGTCCATCATGAGAGGTCACAGCAGAGTGGATCACAGTATGTTCTTGGCATGGATGCCACTCCTTCTGAGACCCAAGAGGAGCTTCCAGGTAGGCTTTTTTATATTACCAGTTGAATACTGTGTGAATGTTACTTCTGTGTTGCATGTCTTTTTTTTGGGGGGGGGGTTCAAGTGTTGCTACCCTCATAAGCTTAGTTTGGAGTTGTCAGCCACATTCTTTTTAAAAGTAGAGTTAATGCAGATAAAGAGGAGTACATGTATTACCCCCTGTCTTACTGTTAAGATGTTGCCCTTACCTCTTACTTAACTTCTTTCAGGACTTCCAGGAATCCTGTATCCTATCACTTTCTGTATTGTCAAGTAACAGCTTACACACACACACACACACACACACACACACACACACACACACACACACACACACACACACAAGCACACGCATGGCTGACTGCAGTAAGAATAGACATTCTACCTATCTAAGTACACAGACTACAGAACCCAGAACTTTACACAAGCATCACAGCACAAGTCTCACTTTTGCATGGCTGCAGATCAACTTATAGTGGATGACATCAGCAGGCCATGTGGGAGACAAGAGGTTGTGAGGTCTGCATAAAATAGCTGTGTAGGCTTGTGCAAGATTCAAAATACTGGCAAGTCATGCCATTGGAGAAGTAACTGTAGGATATCATGTATACTCTGCTGGCTAGAAATGCACACACACCAAGCTGACTGCAGTGAAAACAGAACTCCTATCTAAGTGCACAGAGTGCAGAACACAATATGTTATGCAAGTTCTATGGCACAAGTGTGACAAATACCTTACTGCTGGTCCACATATAGTGGATGACATCAGCAGGCCATGTGGGAGACAAGAGGTTGTGAGGGCTACATGAAATGGATGCGTAGGCTTGTGCAAGTATCAAAATACTTGCAAGCCATGCCATTAGAGAAGTAACTGTAGGGCAGCAAATCTACTCTGCTGACTAGAAACACCCACACACCAAGATGACTGCAGTGAAACATAAACCCTACCTACCTAAGTGCACAGATCACAGAACACAGTATGTTACACAAGCACCAAGCCACAAGTCTGACTTTTACATGACTGCAGGTCATCTTATAGTGGATGACATTAGCAGTGCATGTTGAAGAGAAGAAGTTGGGAGGCCTGCCTGAAATGGATCTGTAGGCAGGTGCAGGTATCAAAATACTGCTGATTTATGGGATTAAAGCACTAACCACAGAATCGCACTTGCTGTTTTGGCTAGACGCACACACACACATGCACACACACACACACACACACACACACACACACACACACACACACACACACACACACACACACACACACACACACACGCACAGTTGACTGCAGTGAGATCAGAAACCCTACCTATCTAAGTACACAGGTTACAGAACTCAGTACTTTATGTAAGCACCACTGCACAAGTCTGATTTATACAAGACTGCTAGTGAACTTATAGTAGATGACCTCAGCAGGCTATGTGGGGGACAACAGGTTGGGAGGCCTGGAAAAGCACATAGATTCATAAGTTCATATGATGTCAGTAGCCTAGCAGCACTAGGGTGTGTACAAGCCAAGCAGTGTAAATAACACAAGTATACTTATTGAGCATAGTTGGATGTCTGAGTTTAGCAAAGAGAGGTTTTGAGCACTACCAACTGGTCTTGTCCATGAGGGAGCACATAGAATTATATATTACACTTTGTAGTGTGGTTGATATATGTGTGGAAGAAAATACTGAAACCCCAGGGTAGTACTGCTTGGTGGTGGTGGGGCAATACATGAATGTATTGTAAATATATAACATATAGTTAGATCATGCCTTTAGTATGCAATGTTTCCACATGTAATTTTATGTCATGCAAAGAAAATAAACAAAGAGCACCAATAACACCAATAAGACAGCATCATATATACAGTTCCATAGCACAGTGAGTAGTGGATTTGTACAATGGTTAACAAAGTGTACACACATGTGAGTTGTGCCTGTTTGCAAATAGGCAAGCAGGGCACAAACAGGAGTTGCATTGCTAGCATTTGACAAGTAGAATGCAACAATGGCAAGCAATTGAATGTATAGGTAGTTGTGCATGTGTATTTTGCAAACGTTAAAGCCATTAAAGTCCAGATAATAGGAATACATTTACAGGACTATAGTACACAGTATACCCACAGTCATACATTTGATGATAAATGTTATAATACATAGATTACTCCATCAGTAAAAGTAATACTATACAGAATATGCTGTATTTGAACCCAGGACCATGTGTATGGCAATCCTACCCTTACAACTGTTTGCCAGAAGAGTGGTGAAGAAACAGTTGTCTATGTTGCATGTCATTGCTGTAAACTGCAATGCCATAGCAGTAATACAAAGGTTGCACACTCTATTCTTGAACCTAGTGCCATCTTTATGCCAGGTCAAGTTTTCATGATGGCCAACGGCATTCACTGAATTTATCCAGTTTTTATTTTGGCTTCCTGTTTCCTAGATGGTCCACCACTCTTTGTGCAAACAAAATAAACACATCCAAACCTGAAATTTATTTATTCTCCCGCTTTACTGAATTAAAAATATTCACAGCCATGTGCACATTGCTCTGTGACACACACATGGTCAAAAATGTCTGTGTAGGCTTTATTGAATCTCCCCCATGTTTAATTTCACTGTCCAGTTTATTTCAGCTTTTCAAGTTATAGTTCAACCTTATTTCTATTTCTTATATTTTATCTTGTATCTTGTTATTATCAAAAATGTCTTCCTGATATTGTCTATATTCTGCTTTTAGACATTTTTCATTTTTTAGGTTCAAATAATTTCCTTTTCAAAACTTGTCATATTCTTCTGCTATCATTCTCTTAAATTCATCACTTCAATAAGTTTTAACCAGTGACTGTTTTGTTTCCACGTTGTCTACTATTAGACTTCTGTTAATTGGTTTTGGTTTTACTATGGCAGAATTATCTAGCAGTGGTTTGATCTTTATAACCTCAGTATCACTAAACTTTAAAGGTGGTAAAACATAAATTAACAATAGTCTCCTCTAAACACAAATAATGTCCAGCAACTTCTTTTTCTAGGTATTCTTGTTTACAGTCTGCAGCAATTGTTGTTACTTTATATAAGTTGAAAATAATTTCATATTTTTGTTGTAGAATCAATATTTTCCAGTCTGTCTGTTGTAAAAGAGGTGAGCTATTATCATTATTCCTTTGTGTGTTTGTAGAAGAGACTGGCAATTTCAAATCATTAGCTGTTATCATTTTTCCATCCTGTGTTTTATACAAGAGATGCATGAATTTCTCTTTGTCATCAGTACTTTACTTTGGTGGTCTATACACTCCAGAAACTGTAATCTGTTTCATGGTTTTCTCTGTTGTCATAGTGACACAATGTATAGTTTTGATGTTATAAAATATGCAACAATAACTGAGCTCACATATTGTACCCTTAGCATAACACTTCTGCATGATTTTTTAGACTCTCTGTTACAGTAACATTATATTTAGACATCCTAAGGCCTTAGTCACATCCTTTGTTTTGCTCCTGGTAGGCATAACACCATTATTCATTATTATCTGTGTAAATATGAGTACCAGTCCCTGTGGTACTCAAGTCTTCTGTTACTAGTATATAACTTCTGACATGATCTGAAGAATCTTCCACTTCTAATTCAGTAATAGTTTCTTTTTCAATTGTGACAAAAATATATTTTTTAATTTTTATTTTGTTTTCATTATAAACATATGCAAATGTACATATAACAAATGTAATAAAACAGTAACAAAACTATTTATAATATTTACATTCATCCATGATAAACAATCATTTTATCCATGAAAAGTTATCAGTATTTGTTCAAAAGGTTTTCCAATTTTTTACATGCTATTTTTTATGAGTAATGTTATGAGTTCTGTAACAAATGGTTTGCAGTTCTTTTTTACAAACAACTTTTGCTAAATTAATAAAGTCTTTAAACATCAGATCTTGTTTACTTTTCCAGTTCAAAGTAATAACTTTTCTGGCAACTGCAAGAATTGATCAGAGTAACTGAATCAGAGATTTAGGTATTACGTTAGGTATAGGAACGTTGAATAGGATTAGTGAGTTAGAAATATGACAGTTATCAGACCATAAAGCATTTACAAAATATCTGAAGTCTTTCCAGTACTGCACAACATTTCTACATTCAATGAACATGTGAACCTAGTTGGCCTGTAGTAATTTGTCACATTTCCAACATTTACTTTCACTGTTTTTGAGTATAAGATTTATTTTGTGTGGAGTACAGAAACTCCTACTCATAAATTTCCATGCATACAATCTCCAGTTTAATGAAGAAGAGGTACCATACATAGAATTCAATAACATTTTTAGATTCATCAGATATTTGTTCTCCATTAATCTTTCCATACTAATTCCAAAAATCTGAGTCAAACTTTAGAATGTCTTCTCTTAGTTTCTTATAGCTAGGTGAGATACTTATTTTTTGATTATCTGTCTTTTCAATATACCTAATAAAAAGCTGAATCAAACTAGGTATAGATTCAATCTCTAGGTTGATTAATACTTGCATTTTGTTTTCTATAAACTGCCATATTGAGTGTATAAACAACCAATTGTCTTGACTATTATCAAAACTACATAAAATAGAGTTTAGTGGTTCAATACTCTTATTTTCAATAAACTGATGCCAGAATATCAAGTTATTTTCCTTTAATTTTTGCATCAGATTGATGTTGAAAAAATCTAGGCAATCAGCGGAGTATGCTATATGGAAAATAAGAAATAGAAATTGTTTAATGTTGTAATTACAATCAATTATATTTTAAAGTTATTAAATATTTGATTAATGCCATATGAACAATGATCAAACTTCTTATTAAATAAAATTCATGTAAAAGCCAATGAACTCTACTTATTCCATATTGTTCCTTAAATTGATTTTCTATAGTTCTGACATCAGTTATATGAATCACATGTATTGTTTTCTAGCCAGATATATAGGTAGGTGTGATTCAATGTAATATTACATTAATTATAACTGATTTAGAATAAAGATCTAAGCTAGGGGATGCTATCCCATTACTGTTATAAGCTATAATGTGCCATTTATATGCAATCCTAGGTTTTAAGGGGAACCATAAAAATGTAAATAGCAGGGAATCTAATTTTTTTAAATAGGTTTTTGGGAGGGGGTAGTATTAATGACTTTATATAAAACAAAATATTAGGTACAATTAATTAAAGAGAGCCTATCCTCCATTGTGAAGAACATTATTCTCTCTTTTGATTAGTTCACTAATGGTGGCTATTAGATTATTGTAGTTTAGTTTAACAGACTCTTTCCATGTACTCTTTATACTGACACCCAAATATTCTAATACATAATTCTCCCAATTAAACAGGTCATTCTCTTTTAGGTTTTTGTTGATCTTTTTGTTAATTAGTAATGTTTCGGATTTATTATGATTAAATGTAACCCCTGAAATTCTTTCAGAATTGCTTAAGGTATTTATAACATCATGCAAAGAACCATCAATATCACCTAACATTAACAACATATCATCAGCAAATAATTGGATCTTAGGGCAATAGTCCTTATTAATTTGGAAGCCTTTTATATTTTGCTTGTTTCTGATACATGAAGAAAAAGGTTTCATTGAAAGAGCAAACAATAATGGTGACAAAGGACAACCTTGCCTAGTTCCTTTGAGGATTTCTTGTGGCAAGGATAGACATGATCCAATTTTCACATAAGCCTATGCCCCACTATAAATTTTCATTAATACATTGACAAAATCTGAGGAGAATTCAAAACCAGTCAGAATTCTTTGTAGATAAGACCAACTAATAGAATCAAAATCCTTTTCTATGTCTAGGCTGATAATAGTTGTTTTTTGCATTTGCATGCTATGTCTATTAATAATAGTAATTTAATAATGTTATCTTGTACTTTTCTATGAAGAATGATCCCTGTCTGATCAATATGTATTAGATTAGGCAACATTCTCTTTATCCTATTAGCAGATATTGTCATGAAAATGTTATAATCAGTGTTTAGTAATAAAATTGGCCTATAGAAATCACACGATTTGGGGTCCTTACCTTGTTTTAATATGGGGGAGATAACTGAGTATTTCCACAATGGGGGTGTTATACATTTCTGTTTAACCATAGTAAAGGCACCCATCATTTTCTTTATTATATATTCAGGAAAATCTTATATAGTTCAGGAATTATTCCATCTAGTCGTGGAGCTTTATTATCTTTTAATTTTTTTATTTGCTCTTTCACTTCTGTTAGTGTTATTTGTTTATTTAATATGTTATTTTGTTGCATTAACACCTTAGTAGTTATATTTTCTTGAATAAAAGTATTTATTAATTATCTGTCTCCAAAAGTGGTGTGTTATTATTTTTATCTTTATAGTAGTTTTGAACACTTCTAATATTCCCATTAAGTTAGATATACTCTTAACTGAACCATCACTTTTATATTTAAGCTCATTAGTAAGATTTTGATTGTTTATTTCTTTGGATCTTACTGCTATTTTATGTAGATATTTGGGATTTACGGCATAAGACTGTAATTTCAATTTTTCAAGGTTTATGGCTACCTTATGATTTAGAACTTCTAAGTATTTTTGATTTAACTTAGTAATTTCATTATGTGCTACTTTGTTATTTGGTTTTGCATCCATTTTTATCTTGTCTATGTTTTTTGTAAGTCTAAAAGTTCTTTGTCCAACTGTCTCCTTTTTTAAGGCACCACAATTTTATTCTACCATATATACAAACTTTAAAGGTGCCCCATAGTATAGTATCAGCCACTTCACCATTATCATTTGTTTCCATAAACATATCTATTTCTTTCATTATCCATTCCCTAAAGGCATTTAACTTAGTTATGTAAGCAGGAATTCTCTGTAGAAATCTTAAATCATCTCTATGTGTAGTTAATGTAAAGTTTATAGCATTATGGGCCGAAAGTGGACAAGTCATTATAGATGCGTCATTTATTTTAGAGTATATATTATTTGATACAAAGACATTATCAATGTTTGTTTGAGTACCAAACTGATATGAATAGTGAGTATAGAATAAGGAATAATGTTCTCTTAGACCATGTATATCTTTAAGGTTCATTTGGTTTGTAAAGTCATTTAACTTCTTGGCATGAGATGTTAGTTTTATTTTACCATTTTTAAAAGTATCATTTGCTAATAATAGGCAGTTAAAATCACCTGTTGCTATAATTTCCCCTTTTGCATTTAAAGCAATCGGGTCCAGATATTTGTCAACATATTTAGTACTCAGTCCTGTTATCCAGTATATATTAATCAAAGTATAATACTTCCTACTGATTTCCAAAATAACCATGCTTAGCATCCCATCTTTATATGAAATTGTATCTATAATTCTTGGCATAGTATAAGTACTTTTTTATAGAATAAGAATGCCCCATCTCTTACTCTAAAAACATGAATCAGCCAGAATAGTATAGCCATTGAATAAGTATTTTTGTAGATCTTTTTTAATAGATGGGTTTCCTGTAAAAAGATTATTTGGGCTTTATGCATTTTGACATATTTAAGCATATCATCTCTTTTGACATTATTGTTCAAACCATTAATATTTAATATAAACATTTATAAGCCATTCACTATAATGTGTATAGATTATAGCATAAAAACAAAAAAGAAAAGCATTATGAAAGCAACTAAAGAAATCTGAATCCATGAAATATACATTAGAATGAGAGTGTTGAATATATCTGAAGCTATATGAATATGTCACATATGATAATAGCACCTCTAATACATAGATATGTCAGAAATACACATCAGATCAAAGTATGTGTAAACATTAGAAGCTGAATGTTAAGGAGATTATTATTTCCAAGACTTTTCAAGAAGCATCAGATAATTTAAACATTTTGTCAGTCATCTATCTAACATTTTTCATGTAAGGATCTGTTGAATATATATATATTTATATATATATATATATATATATATATATATATATATATATATATATATATATATATATAAACTTATTACAGCATACCTATTATATTTTGCAATTATACACATATTACTCATATGTATTAACAATACCTATGTTGACATCTTTCATCAAGAATGGGGAAGAGAGAGAGAGAAAAAAGGGGGCCTCACAACCCTCTGTTTAGTTACTAAAGGTTTAGTTATATAATATAAGTCTGATGTTAATATGCATACTGAGTTTTCTAATGCAGCTCCTAGTTCACTTGATGTCATTTGGTTACTAATAGTGTCATTGAGTCTGCAGAATGTATGCATCTATAACAGAACATAAGCATTTTCAAAGGAGTTAAACACTTGTATCAAAACTAATTATTTACCATTTAAAATATCTAGTGAAGGATAACATAATTTCAAGAGAAAATAATTCTAAGTACAACCATTTAACAAGTTCCAACGGGCAAATGATGTAATCACTGTTGTTTCCTCAAGCTGCAACTTCATAAACTTGTTAAAATATCTCAATAGGCTCATGCACAACAGAAGTTATCTCTAATGAAGAAAAAAACATTTTTGCTGGTAAATTCAGATCTTGAAGCTTTTAGAGTTTACAGAAAGCAAAAAAAAAAAAAAAAACATTCAAGCTGCCTTGTCAGTGCATGTCATGAATCTCCACAATGACAACAGTCACACAGACCACCAGTTTCCTCACAAAACATAATCATCATGAAAAAATTGACCCTTTCATATAAAAACAGCTATTTACAAGTAACAACAGCTGCCTCAAATCAGAAATCATATTATAACATTTCAATCATTTACCCACCAGTTAACCAGGCCAGAGAGAGAAAAAAAGAGAACCTAGTATATATATATATATATATATATATATATATATATATATATATATATATATACATACATATATATTATATATATATATATATATATATATATAAACTTATATTTAGCTAGCTATAAAACACCATTAATGTACTGTATTAATGTTTAAGTGTATCTAAACAAAGAGTCTAAAACATATAGTTAGAAACAGTAATCAGAAACACCTTGTTACCCCACCACTGACCCACTAGAAAAAATGCACTTTGGTATTAAGTCAAATTATACTATTACTGAAGAATTAGAAGATGTACATCACTTGTAATTATTTAAATGGGAAAAGTAATGGGGAAAAGAGAGAAAAGGAACTTTAGTAAAAAAAAGAATGGGAAGAAAGAAAGGGGGAGAGAGAATGTTATTTAAATGCGTAGTACAATATGTAATTAGAAGAAGTAGATATAGAAAGGAAAAGAGAAAGTTAATAATAAAAATTATTCACATTACCTTGCTGTATAGATACTTTCCAGAATCAAATATATTATGAGTCATAAAACAAAGCATTTAAAATTAGAAGGAATTTATTACTTTGTCCTTTAGTTTCTTAGTTTTGTTTACTCCTTCCTTCACAGACCATCCATTTTTTGTTGCCTATCTCTTCACACTCTGGGATGACCATTCCATTTCTTCTATGCCGGCAGTATTTTCTTCTTTTGGATAAATTCTACTGCTTCTTGTAGGGAATCAAAGATCTTCACTCTTTCTGCCAAGGTGATTTTTATTCTTGCAGGAAAAATAATTTGAGCTTTAACATTGGCTTTTTTCAAGGACTTAATTAGAGGAACACATTCCTTTCTTCTGGATATAACTGTAGAGGTGTAGTCATTGTCAAAATGAATAACATTTTCACCTATCTTGATAGGGGAATTAGTCCAAGCTGATTTCAGCACTAAGTCTTTGTCTTGCGAGGAAAGAAGTCTAACTATTATAGACCTGCCCGGGGATTCATGAAGCTCGGCGCAAGGCCGGTGTAAGGCCTGCGCCCGCAGTGCAGTGAATAGTCGGCATAGTAGCGCCATATGCATAGTAATGAGTGCGCGCCGCAACCACAGACACGTGCGTAGTGTACGTGAGCGAGCCCAAGTAGGATGCGTCCGGAGGCGTGGCTAAGACGGCAGGCGATGAGCAACCTAAAGTGCTGACTGCCACAGTCCGCCCATAATAGTAATGGCACCAGCCAGGGCCCGTGCAGAATGAAACGCACGCAGAGTATGCAACATAGTACCCGTCCCAACAAAATGGAGAAGCAAACACAACCCACGAAGCCCTAAGTGTACCCATCCAAGGAACAAAGGATACGCGTAATACTGTGTTCGTCCCGCAATGCACTGTCAGTGGGCATACCCAGAGAAGGTGTACCACAGCATGTCAGCGCGCCGCACCGACATAGGAGTAGCGACTAAGGTTACCACCTGTCCCACTTTGCGAGGGGCAGTCCCTCTATGGGCAGTTGTGTCCCGATAAAAAATATTAAAAACGGCAAATGTCGCAAGATTGTAGGACATAATTATATCCCATATTTTATGTAATTGTTGCATAAAATAGTTATTTCCGTAACTAAAATACCTAAATGTCACAAGAAACAGAATAAGCAACTAAACTGCTACAAGAATAAGCTTTTATTTAGGCAAACAAGTGAAGTTCTATGCTTTGTACTGACCGTGGGTATGTGTCGGCCTGTAAACTCTGATGTGAGTCCCGAAAATGTCCCACCTTGGCCATTTGAAAAGGTGGCAACCCTAGTAGCGACATGGCCATGGTCACCAGGGTTGCCATCTGTCCCACTTTGCTATGGACAGTTCCTCATTTGACAGTTGTGTCCAGCCAAAAATCGAAAAATGGCAAATGACCTGAGATTTCCGGACAAAAATATTCCCTCAATATACCTCTAATAGTAGCATAAAACATATATTTTGTATATGAAACACATACATGGCATAAGAAACAGAATAAGGAACCCAAATGCTATGAGAATAAGTGTATATTATGGCAAAAAAGTGAAGTTCTGTCATCTCTACTTGCTGTGGGTATGTGTTGTCCTGCAAAATCCGATGTTTCCACAAAAGATGTCCCACTATGGGCATTGGAAAAGGTGGCAACCATAATGGTCACAAGCAGTAGTGAGAGTACACAGCCGGGTAGCCGTGTCGACATAACAACAGGAAGGAACCAAGATACCCTAAACACAGGCAAACATGTGCATAGCAACATGTACCACACCCAGCAACGTGTTAAATGCATACACAGGACGGCGTATGTCTAAGCGTAATATCCAGAAGCAGAACCCATGCATGCAAATGTAATACACAATAGCCCCATTATAGCATGTAAGTCCCACCCATGTACGACCGTGCACCCAACCCAGCTAGCAGCCTTGCACAGCTACACACCTACACACAATGGGCATACCTGAAATGTGGTAAGAAGTATCGTTTTAGGCAGTGCCACGCGGGCAAATATGTACCCCACATGTCACCAACCCACCTCAGGTACAGATATGCAAATGGTTGCATGTGAATGTGTCGGCAGAATGTGTACATCCCGCATGTGGTATGGACCCGTCCAAACCCTATAGGCTTGCACACGCCACGGTGCACATAACTGTACACATGTGGACAAGTCGGGATGTTGAACCACCGCACCGATGATTAGCTATGCAGACAAGTCAAACACATATAGCGGAACATGTGCCTACCAAACAGGACGTCCTAACAGGGTGCCACAGGCACAGAAGGGGAAGGTGGGACATCACATGTGGAGAGTAGTGTTGCCAGATGGCCAAACACCCACGGCCAAGGTAAAGGACGGAACAACATGCATATGGCCGGATGGATGTTGTTAGAAAAATATCTATAGAAACACATATGAAGTGCCAGTTTAGAAGCAAAATACTATATAATGCATTGAATTGTACTGTACAATATGGCAGTAGAAATGATCATGCATGTAATTGGTGAAGCTTAGCTGCAGTGTGATCGAACTCTGACCCTGGCAGTAACCAGTTCAGCAGGCTTATGTCTCTCAGCATTAATTATCTGCTGGGTTACAGAAAAATAAATGTATGTACATGTATAACTTCCTCCCTTCCACTGAGGAGGATGGCCTTGTGAGCTCTATCGAAGATAGAGTACAACTCCTTACCAGAGAGACAAAGGAACGTATTAAGAAATGAACTGACTATTGTATCGGAACAGTCCAGGGTCCTTGAAAGAGCAACAATTACAGAAGGACACTGTAATTGACCAGATGCCTTGCAAGGCTGTGTTATTCTCATGGGAAAACATTTTAAAAGCATTACCTCAGCACCCTCGTATGAATAGAATATTGCGGACCATAGTGATGGAAATGCCCTGTGACTGACCACGTCAGTAAGGTGGGCAAAAGCTGATTGTAAATACTATATAAACAAATTGCTTCCTGTATAGAGTCAGACAAAACTCTTATACTTGTACTGTATAGTTTTTTGCCTCCGGTGTACACTACTAAAACGTTGTGAACCTGAGCTTCCTGTGTTATTGACTGTCATTTAGAAAAGCCTACTGATTTCTACAGTCTGGTTTTAACAACTTATTTGACATTGTGGTCCTTCTTAGCCGGAATTCCCTTGGTAAGCTACAGGTCAGAGTGCATGGGTGGTTAGACATCTGCGCAGGAGAAGTTGCCTAAATGGTTCTTCTTGAGTGAAAAGACCTCCGACTGAATTGTTGTGTGTAAAGAGGCTGTCCACTGTCTGATCTGTGGCTGAAAAGTGGAAAACTGGATCCCAAGAAGAAAACGTGCAGTCATAAACGGGAGGCTCAGGTAAGGAGAGTTTGCCTCTTTGTCTCTGTTGTAGATCAGGGACCAGGCTACATTGTGTTTCTGTTAACAGTTGTGATAGCAGGTCGAAGACCAATCCAAGTAGTTTTACATTTGGACATAGATCAGGGGAACACAGAGTAGAGTAAATAGTCATTGTAGACACTACAGTGGATACAGGGAATGAGATACCACGTGGTACGAGAGAAGGGTTACGTAACAGTCGTTTAGAAGACATGGGAGATTAGTGCACTAAGAGATCGTGAGATCCGCGTTTGATGGGTGATGCGAAGTATATGCAATTGCAGAGAGCACATAATGTGAGATATTCTGCAAAATGGGGTAATAAATATGACATCGATGGTATATTAGACAAAATATTGTTAGTGAAACATTGGAATCACTTAAAATGTGACGCAGATGTTCTAGGGTTAACACCTGTCCCACTTTGCGAGGGACAGTCCCTCTTTGGCCAGTTGTGTCCTGCAAACAAACTGAACAAATGGCAAATGTCCTGATATCTTAGGACAAAAATATTTCCTATATTTTCTTTAATAGTAGCATAAAACAGTTATTTTGTATCTGAAACACCAAAATATTATAATAAACAGAATAAGCAACTCAAATGCTACAAGAATAAGTTGCTATTCTGGCAAAAAGTAAATTGCTGTCCTGTGTACTGGCCGTGGGTATGTTTTGCCCTGCAAAATCCGACGTTCCTAACACAAATGTCCCACTTTGGGCACTTGAAAAGGTGGCAACCCTAAGATGTGCAGGCTAAAAAACAGCGACAATTGGGTATCCCTCAAGCACATAGGTGGATTGAGGTAGTGAACCGAAGGGAACAGAAGACTAAAAATGCGAAAGCATCATACGCAGACAAAGAAGATAATAATACAGTAGTAGCGACAGCCCCCCCCCTCCACCCCCTCCAATACCACATCCAGGATATGAAGCGGGAGGGCAGGCTAGTCCCCCCCACGTTATCCTGTGGCAACAGAGGTATCACAACGACCAATTGTAAGAGAAGCTATTGAAACCACATCCCGAACACGTAAAATACCTAGGGACACTCAACTAAGAAGAGAGTCACTAGAACAGAGTGAGGAAATCTGTCAATTAATTGAAGTACCAAACCCTCAGGCAGGACAGGAAGGCCAGGACCCAACTCCCTTAGTGTATAGACCGTGGACACCGGAAGATATCCGGAAAGTCACAGAGGGAATTCCCCATCCACAAAGTAATCACTATTCACCATGCAATACCCCTGTATCTCCTGATAGAAAAGCAAACGGGGAATGGCGGATGGTACAGGATTTACAAGCTGTAAATCATGTAATAATACCTAGGGTACCGATGGTGCCAGACCCACACACTATATTGAATGCTATGAACCCGCAACAGAAGTATCTTACCGTGGTACATATAAGCTATGCTTCCTTTTCAATACCTATACATCCAGATAGTCCGTATTGTTTTGCATTTACATTCAGGGTAACAGATACAGCCATACCCGGCTATCGCAGGCATACTGTGAAAGTCCAACGATATTCACACAGGAGATGGCTAGCAACATGCCGGGGTTTACTCCACCCGGGGGCAGTCAAGTTCTGCTTTATGTGGATGATATCCTGCTTGCGGCCCCTACCCAGCAGCAATGTAGGGAAGATACAATAGCATTATTGAAATATTCAGCAGAACAGGGACATAAATTAAACAAGCATAAATTGCAAATGCAGAGAATACAGGTCAAGTACCTGGGATATGTGGTATCCAAGGAGGGTAGAACATTAGATGACGATAGGAAGGCAGCAATTTCACAAGCACCCAAGCCAACTACCAAGAAGGGAATGATGTCCTTCCTGGGCTGACTAACTTTTGTCGAAGCTGGTTACCAAACTATGCTTTTGAATCGGCTCTATTGTCTGCTTTAATCTTTAATACACCTATGGCAGCACAAGATATACTACACTGGATTCCAGTAGCAGAAACAGCTTTCTGCAGACTAAAATGATTGATAGCTTCAACATCTGTTTTAGGTCTCCCGAATAATCATAACAGATGTTTTCAGACTGTAGATTGTAAGCAGGGATATATGACGTCAGTCTTGACGCAACAGCATGGAAGTAAGCAACGCCCCATAGCTTACTACTCATCGCAGTTGGACCCAGTGGCATGGTCATTGCCACATTGTGTACAGGCAGTTGTTGCAGCAGCCATGGCAGTACAGGCCTCGGCATCAATGGTATTATTCCACCCTCTCACTGTGAGAGTGCCTCATGCAGTTGCGATACTTTTGCTGCAAGAGAAAATAGCATTCCTGACCCATGCTAGACATCTTTCTTGTTTGACCATACCCTGAGTCAACTTCATATGGTGATTGAACGTTGTACAACATTAAACCCATCAACGTCACGTCCGACACCTGTGTATGGCACACCACACAGTTGCCTACAGGAAATGGAGCAAATAACTTTACCCAGACAGGATATTACTGATATACCCTTAGATGATGCAGAGGTGACAGTTTATGTGTACGGATCATGTAGAAAGAGTCCTACAGGAAAGAATCAAGTAGGTTATGCAGTAGTTATTGATAATGAGATTGTAGAAGCCCAACCCTGCAGCATAACTTGTCTGCTCAAGCAGCAGAATTGATAGCTTTAACACGTGCTTGCACTCTAGCGAAAAACAGATGTGTGGACATTTATACCGATAGTCAGTATGCTGTCTCTACAGTGCATGTTTATGCGCAGCAGTGGAAGAATAGGGGAATGATAACATCCACTGGTAAACCGATTAATCATGCGCAATTGATCTTGAATTTATTAGATCCCATTCAGTTACCTACTAAAGTAGCTAATTGTAAATGTGCAGCTCATACAAAGCAACAGGATAAGATTAGGAAAGGTAATGCACGAGCTGATGCAGCTGCAAAACAAGCAGCCTCACACTCAGAAAGTGTCTTTTTGAATGAGGGATGACAATCCTCAGAGATTCTACATTTAGAAATGTTAGAAACAATGCAAACATCAACTACGAAAGCAGAAAAGCAGACGTGGGTAAGACAAGGAGCAATCCTTGAAGACGGACTGTACATCTCCAAAGTGAGAAAGCCAATATTAACGTCTAATTTATTCAGATATGCGGCTTTGTTGAGCCATGGGTAGAGCCATGTCTCAACAGGGGGGATGGTACAGTTGGTTAACAGAATATTCCTAACATACGGAATTAGGAACCACATACAAACATTTTGAGCAGCGTGTCATATTTGCAGTAAACATCATGCACAGGGAGCATTTCAACCGAAGCGAGTGAGTTTCCCTACACCACCATATCCATTCCATACTATTTGTATGGAGTTTATACAGCTGAATAAATGTGAAGGGAAGAAATATTGTTTAGTGATTATACATATGTTATCAAAATGGGTAGAAGCATTTCCAACCAGGAATCCGGATGCAGCAACAGCGGCAAAGGTCCCAGTAAAATAAAGTATCCCTAGATCTGGCATACTGGAAAGAAGCTACAGTGACAATAGAACACATTTTGTGAACCAGACAATCCAGCAACCTGGGGGATTATTTGGGATTTCCTTGAATAATCATTGCATGTACAACCCACAGTCAGCATGACTGGTGGCGAGGTACAATGGGATCTCGAGAAATAAGTTGAGGAGGTTGATGAGTGACACCCAGACGAATTGGATTTGCTGTCTACCTCTAGCATTGCTGAGCATGACAACAGTTCCAAATGTAAAGGGTTTGACCCCCTTTGAAGTAGTATTTGGAATGGCATATTATGTGCCACAGTGGAATGCTGTCATGCCTGCAGAGCTGGAGGTCGATGGCTCATTAGCCAGTTACATGAGTGGATTGTTAACCAATAACACTGTTTTGCAGTTAAACTCTTTTTCAGATAAAGAGCAAGCGAAGCCGGACGCAGAGCTGACTCCAGTATCCTGGGTGTGTTTGACTGTTATCCAAACAAGTAACAGGACGTGTCCAACGTGGGAAGGTCCATACCAGGTACTGTTGGCAACGCCTACTGCAGTAAAGTTTGCGGAAAGGTCGTCCTGGGTTCACCTGACCCTTTTCAAACCGGTAAAGGATATCCAGTCTGATTTACATGTTGTAGCCGATATACCATAGAGACAGAATCACCCGGGGCAGAGTGTATAACAATACAAAGCAACCCCAAAGACATTGGTTTACTGTCCTACTGATCATACACCTATTAACCATGTTTGTGGTGACTTTACTTTTGCTGGGATCTTTCCTGCATATAACTACACAGATACAAATAGTGAGACGTGATGAACTGGCCACAGATTGGCATCCAAACCTCAACACATACCTAGCCATGATGCGTGTGCATGTACAGACTATGAACATTTCAAATTGCTGGGTTTGTACTGCCATACCTACATCATATGGAGGACATCCGATGTATGCTGTCCCCTTGGTGATAGATTGAGACTTGTGAATATTTACCTTTTGATACAGGTTCTGTGAGATCACAGGACAAAGTAGCACTGTACTTACCTGTTACACAAAAAGGAATTGTTTGTTTTCATAAACATGATACAGTCCAAGTTGGTGGGAGTAATTGTAACATAACTGTGTCTTACAATTGTCATATAACAGCCAAAGATTACAGTACTTGTTGTAGCACCATTCATGATTTGTATTTAAGCTTAATGAGAACAACGTGGAAAGATGTGCAGAAACATCCTGAATTGTATAAACAGTTGTCTGTTATAGACAGGAAAATGTTACATGCAGAGTTAACCCGCATCAGTAGTAAAGTAGAATATTGTTATTTTGTTTGTGGGGAAAAAGCATATCAATGGTTACCTGAGAATTGGTCCGGCAGTTGTTTTTTTGGGTTATCTGGCTCCAGTCATATGACATACTGCAGAATTGCCTCTGGGTACAAAACAAAATGTAAGAGATATAGCTCGAAGAACTGGGAACTCAGTCGAGAAACCTACTAATCCAGTGGGTGAAATGGAAGCTGTTTGGAAAAATCATTCTTCTGCAAGAGATAAAGGAAAATTGACTCATATGGACTTGAGTGACAGTGTTATATCCTGGGCTGGAACAATCCCAGCTTATGGAGCAGTGAAATCAATCAGGGAACTGATGAAGTTGTCAAAACCTCTCGAAGGAATGAGCAATGCGACTGTTCGCTCTCGAACTTGTGACTGATGAACTGAATGCAATGAGAACTGTTGTGCCACAAAATGTAATGGCTCACGACTGCACCCTGGCGGCGAGAAGTGGTACGTGCGCGCTTATCATAGAAGACTGCTGTGTTTAGGTACCACATAATAAGCATGAAATCAACGACCACCTAGAGGTAATACAGCAGGTATCAGCCATGGCAGAACCAGGCCCAAACCCACTGACGAACTATTTCCAGAAACCATTTGGTGGATGGGGATCACTCATACTGAATATCTTGATTGCCATTTGTGTTGTTCTGCTCATATTGGGAGCATGTGTCTGTTGCGGGATACCTTGTATGAAAGTATTAGTCAGGGACTCTGTTGACGTATCTGTAACCGAGACTATGTATCAAGACCTGGAGTGGGATTTGTTAATACCAAATGAAATCCTTTCTGAAATGTACAACAAATGACTTGCCTAGTTAAAAGTTCCAGAGAGGAAGAGGCTAGGGAATGAAATAATGTTGTATATGTTTCTGGATAGAATAGAAGCAATCAAAGGAGGGAGAATGTTAGAAAAATACATATTTAAACATATATGACGTGCTAGTTTAGAAGCAAATAGTGTATAATGCATATTATTCCATTTTACAATATGGCAGTAGAAGTTATCATGCATGTAATTGCCTGTAATGTAGCTGCAGTGTGATCGAACCCTGACCCTGGCAGTAACCAGTTCAGCAGGCGTATGTCATTCAGCATTAATTATCTGCTGGGTTAGAGAATAATAAATGTATGTACATGTATATCTTTCATCCTTCCACTGAGGAGGATGGCCTTGTGAGCTCTATCGAAGATAGAGTACAGCTGCTCACCAGAGAGACAAAGGAACCTAGTAGGAAATGAACTGACTATTGTATCCGAACAGGCTTGGAACCTTGACAGAGCAGAATTTACAGAAGGACATTCTAATTGACTATGTGCCTCACAAGGCTGTGCTATTCTCATGGGAAAACATTTAATAAGCATTACCTTAGCACCGTTGTAGGAATACAATATTGTGGACTATAGTGATGTAAATGCCCTGTGACTGACCACATCATTAAGGTTGGCAAAAGCTGATTGTAAACACAATACTCTTACAGCTGTTTCTTGTATAGAGTCAGACAAAACTCTATACTTGTACTGCATAGTTATTTGCCTCCTGGTGCACACTATTAAAACGTTGTGAAACTGAGCTTCCTGTGTTATTGACTGTCATTTTGAAAAGCCTAATGAGTGTTACAGTCTGATTTAAACAACATAATTGACAGATGTGTATGTCCTAGCATGGGAATAGGTCAAGCCAACCACCACAATCACCATGTGTACCACATACAAACAGCCAGTAACATGCAGTAGTAATGCATGAAGGCATACACGACTGTGGGAATAGCACAGGACATATGGCACGTGCCAAGTGCAGATGCGTGACACAAAACCCCAGGATGGGGCTCCCTGCAAAGAGGAACATGTGCCAACCACACCTCCCACAGATGTACCGGCAATGAAAACACATGCCAAACACACAGCAACACTACCGTCCAACCCACGACCGCAACGGAGGCTGGTCAAACACCACCATGAAGCGTGCACAAACAGGGACATGTGTAACCGTTGCCTTAACACCCCCCCATAGGCCAAAGAAGAATAGAATGGACATATGCATGTAATGTTGTGAAGGATGTGTGGTAGTCCTCAGTATCACAGTGGTAGGGACACAGATACACTGTAATCAACCGTGACGTATGTGCACTGTAGACAGCATACCTGCAGGTAATACAGAGGACAATCACGTGCCACAGAAATATACACATGAGAAAGTGGATAGGGAATAGACAAGTGTAAATGGGACAAACTATGAATATAGGTTCATAGGTCCATAGGTACAGGGTAGGCTATCTACCCAAGTTCAGCCATAACCCTACACCATAGTTAGGATTCCTTTGCCAACCTTCCGGTCTGGAGATAAAATGCTTATGATATTGCCGTACCTCTGTCAAGCAGTGATAATGATGTAATTCCTGGCCTATATCTGCAATCCCCCATCCAACGGACAACATACCCCCGAACAAGGCTAGCAAGGATCTCTGCCTCACATGTACTGTGATGTAGATCCACAGCATAGTGAGTGTCTGGGTGACGTATGTGTCACTCCAACACATCCTATTAATGACTGCGTCAAGGTTCACGTCACCTGCCCTTGTGGTTCCGAGGGATGTAGATACAGTAGGTGAAGCATAGACATGACATATGGGTCGACATGGCCTCGTATGTCAGGCACAGGTCAACACTGAATAACAGGTATGTGACCGAATGGAGCAGGGGTCCTACAAGTGGGGCAGCATTACAAAAATCCATGACACCCTGCATCTGTATGACAATTAACCTATGAGGCCTTCCCAGCTGCTGTAGGTGTCGGGTCAGATACCCTCCGAATGGGGCAATGTAGTCAATCATAGGTGTAACACGTAATGAGTACAAGGAGACAATGACCTACCTTGATCTAGATGTGAATCCCTGCACAAACAGGTGGGCAATGTAGAAGTCCCACCGAACCACGATAGCAACGTGTGTGTTGAACGAATGGTGACCGACAACCTCTGTCCCCTGATCCCTGGTAATCACCCCTGCACTCAGTGGACTGCCACCCATATGCTGGACAGGGGTGACCTAGTACTCCTCGACAGGTATGATGTTGCATTACCTTGCATTTAGCTGTAGGCCATGTCCCTGACAGCAGATATGCATATCTGGGAGGCCCCTTTGAAGGATATCCGTGTCAGATGTCCGTCCCACTATGGCACCTGTTTCGCAGTCATCTACAAACAATGTCACCCATAACACCCCTGTGTGTGCCTGTACTGTGGAAATGTAGATGTATAAGAGGAGTGGACCCAGGGAAGAGCCCCGTGGGACACCGCCTGCGACAGGCAGTAGGCCCAACATGCTGCCAGCAACTATGACCGTGTGGGCCGTGTCACATAGCCAGTTTACAACCCATACTGCGATGTACGTGTTCACATCCAAGCCGATGGGTTTATCAATGATACCTGAGGGGGGTAATGTGTTGAAGGCCTTTGCCAGGTCGAGGTAGGCTGTATGGACTGCAAGACCCCCATCAATGGCCTCGGTGACTG
This sequence comes from Protopterus annectens, assembly GCF_019279795.1. Classification (NCBI taxonomy): domain Eukaryota; kingdom Metazoa; phylum Chordata; order Ceratodontiformes; family Protopteridae; genus Protopterus; species Protopterus annectens. The sequence goes on from NC_056726.1 coordinate 1,912,605,545, forward strand.
TCCCGAAAACGTCAACAATGCTTTAAACACATGAACTGCCCCTGACCAAGCCAAACCGTGTTGGATGCAAAGTATGCAGGTCCCCTATGCCTTCATCTACGAGCCGCAGTATGATCCCTTCCCATGTCTTTGCAGATAGGTCTCCTCATGGTAATGGGACAGTAATAACCAGGGTCAGTGGAGGCATTGGCCCTGTGACGTGGGACTACAGTCGCCGTGCGACACAACCCGATGCGTTACCTGAGGTGAGGCTACAAAGAAACAGCTGTCCTAACTGTGGGTCTAATTCCTCAATGAGATCGTGGAGTACACAGTCGGGTCACCAGCTGGTCTCATGGATGCTATGTTCACTACCCTGGAGAGAGCATGTCCCACCCGTGCGTCACAGAACATTTGGGGACCACAAACCGCCGGTACAGACATCTCTTCATGTGGGGGGAGGGTGTGGAGATGTCCTCACCGAACCTGTCAGCCCATATTTTGGCAATGTGTGTATGTTGAGTAAACTCCACATCATCGTGAACCCAGTCAGAGCATATGTGGGAGTGACCTCCCAGGTGTCCAGCATAGCAAATGAAGGCTGTATGATTGTCAGCCAGGTCCATGTAGATATATCTGTGGAACGTGCCCCGGACCATGTCATGACAGCCTGTAGCTCTACACATATAATGACCAAGGGTGTCATACCTCACAAGGTGTCTGCTCCACCTTGTAGTAGCCACCTCCTCTCATTGTACAGCTTGTGTATGGCTGGGGTACACCACACTGGATGCTTGGCATTGGTACAATGAACCACAGTTGGGTAAGGGAATGCCTGATCCATGCAGTCCTGTACGTACCGGTAGACGGCATATGTAAGTGATGCAGTGGCTGCAGTACTGTTGACCACTGGCTTAGGGTCCTTAAAGGAGACCACAGTAGTGTTCAGAATTGTGAATTCTGCCTTTGAGAAAGCCATGTGTATGGTAACCGGCAACACCCACAGCAACGGATGTCAATAGCAGAAGCCATTGTCCAAATAACATAGATTAACTTCGGCATGACAATATGTATTATCATACATGTATTGACACGTGTCTGCTAATTACACTTGCAAATGGCCGGTAAGACCGGGCTAAAGTGCCCGTGATTTACCTAGTCTGGAGGTGTCGTTCCGACAATAAAGTGGCGATACTTCCCAACCGGGACCTCTGGGGATTAATTAAAGCGGTTGTTAACCTGCAACATTGGATGTACACCATTTGGTTCCGGTCTCGGAAAACATGGTTTCCGTAGCACTACACACTATGGGTAGTCAAGCAGACATCCGTGATTGGTGAACACACAGCAGCAGTCAAACCCACTGGCCACACGGACACAGTCCGACAAGCTCTACACTTTACATATGCACATTGGTGTCCATTGTAGGACCCAAAAATTTTCCCGTATGGAATGCGTGCCAGCCTCCGTCATCACCCACGTGAACCGATTGTCGTGACCACGTCACAGCTATACATATGCACCGCAAGCGTGTTTAATGTTGATGATAGCTGTCCATGAAATGCAGCACATATGCACAGAAATCCCCAGGGTACCGAGTCCATAGAAGTGCGTCCACATCACAGTCCCGCACACATGAAGGATGTGTAATGGGTACTGTCGATTGTTGCAGTCAAGGGATCCTGGGTATGTAGAAACAGGGCTCGGTGTCGTTTGGCAGGTAATCCTTTGTCCCACCCCATGGGAGGGATGTGGGCGTAGCACCTGCCTTACTCCCCACTAATAATGCAAAGCATCCACCGGAGAATGCTAAATGCAGGTGTGAAATGTGTACAGCCCTATACCAGTGTCCAGTAGGCAATTCTCATGGATGGACAAGCGTACGACCAAGATGGCACCCATAACTGCAAACCCGGTGGAATTACACTGCCGCAGTAAGGCATTACACAAGTAATACACATAGGGACTACACTTGACATTCCCCATACAAAAAACACAGAGAACCAGCTGAGAAAGTCCAAAGCAAAAATGAGGTACTGTAGAAATGGTCAGTGACCACTCAGAGCCCACCAGGAATTAAATGCAGTCACCATAGTTTATTGAAGCGCTTTTTGTCTGCTTCATAAGCAGACTTCTTCAGAATACATACAATGCAGTTCAACCTACTACATTTAAAACCCTTAATTGGTCAGTAAATTAGATGTGCTAAGTATTAATTAAATGCCTTAAAGGCAAACAAGCTAAAAAACTTTACTTGGGTTACAGATTCCACACAGTGAGTAAATCAGACATTGCTTCAAAAAGTATATTCTTCATAGAAAAATAAAAATATATGTATATATATGAAAGAAGAACCAACATAATGTTTTCCAAATGTCTGAGTGTATAAGCTACATATATATGTTCTAGGGATTGTGCCAATATATTAAAAGAACTAGAGACACCTAGTAATGTAAATGAACCATAATATATAGAGATAAACCTTATGATTATGACTAATGTAAAATATATCAATGAAATGTAAAGATTCACAATGTGGTAAAGTAAATATTCATTTAGAAGGTTAGTTAAATAAATCAATTCAGACATCCTTGTCAAAATACTAAAACAAGGCCAGCGAGGTGCTCTGCCTCACATGTACTGGGATGTTGTTCCACAGCATAGTGAGTGTCTGGGTGATGAATCTGTCCCACCAGCACGTTCTATTAATGACAGTGTCAAGGTGTACGTCACCTGCCCTTGTGGTTCTGAGGGATCTAGATTCTTTAGGTGAAGCATAGTCATCAAATCTGGGTTCGACATGGCCTTGTATGCCAGGCACAGGTCACCTCTGGGCAAGTGGTATGCGACTGAATAGAGCTGGAATCCTTTCAGTCGGTCAGCATAACACATATTCCTGAGACCCTGCATCCGTTTGTCGATGAACTGTTGGGGCCTTTCCAGCTGCTGCAGGTGTCGGGTCAGATACATTCTGAATGGGGCATTGTACTCAATCATAGGTCTAATGAGTGATGAGTACAAGGGGACAATGACCTCCCCTGATCTAGATGTGAATCCCTTCATGATCAGGTGGGCAATGTAGAAGGTCTACCTAACTACGTTAGCAACGTGTGTCGAACGAACGGTTACCGACAACCCGGGTCCCCAGATCCCTGGTAACTCCCTCTGTGCTCAGTGGATTGCCACCTATATGGTAGCTAGGGGTAACCTTGTTCTTCCCGAAGGGTATGACTATGCATTTCCTGGCATTTAGCTGTAGGCCATGTCTCTGGCACCAGTTATCCATATCTGTGAGGCCCTTCTGAAGGATATCTGTGTCAGATGTGTGTCCGACTATGGCACCCAGTTTGCAGTCATCTGCAAACATTGTCAGCCATAACCCCCCTGTGTTTGCTTGTACTTTGGAAATGTAGATGCCGAAAAATAGTGGACCCAGGACTGAGCCCCGTGGGACACCACCTGTGACCGGCTGTGAGTATGACATGGCGCCAGCAACTATGACCGTGTGGGTTCTGTCACTTAGCCAGTTTGCAACCCATCTGGTGATGTATGTATTTACATTCAAGCTGATGGGTTTATCAATGATACCTGAGGGGGGTATTGTGTCGAAGGCCTTTGCCAGGTCGAGGTAGGCTGTATGGACTGCTTTACCCTCATCAATGGCCTAGGTGACTGATCCTAAAAAGTCAAACACATTTAAAAGGCATGATCTGCCTTTGACCAAGCCAAACTGGGTTGGATCTAAAGTATGCAAGTCCCCTATGTCTTTATCTATGAGTTCCATTATGATCCTTCTCCATGGCTTTGCAGATAAGGCTTGTCAAGCTAATGGGATGGTAATTACCAGGGTCAGTGGAGGCACCATCCTTGTGAAGTGGGACTACAGTCACCTTGTGCCACTACTTGGGTACGTATCCTGAGGTGAGGCTAAGATTAAACAGCTGTCCTAACTGTGGGTTTAATTCCCCATTGAGTTCATGGAGTACACAGCTGGGACACCATCTGGTCCCATGGTTGCTGTGTTTACTGCCTTGGAGAGAGCATTTCCCACCTGTGCGTTACAGGTGTTCCAGGATCTACAATCCTCTGGTATAGATATCTCCCCATGTGGGGGGGAGGGGGGGAGAAGTTAGCACCGAGCCTGTCAGCCAGTATGTTGGCAATGTGTGTAGGTTCAGTCATCTTCACATCATTCTGAACCCAGTCTGAGCATATCTGGGAGTGTCCTCCCAGGTGTCCAACATAGCTAAAGAAGGCCTTATGATTGTCTGTCGAGTCCTTGTTGATTTCTCTGTTGAATTTCCCCTGGATGATTTCATGACAGCTTGTAGTTCTTCACATATAATGAGCAAGGGTGTCTTACCTTACAAGTATTCCGCTCTATCTTGTAGTAGCTACCTCCTGTCATTGTAGAGCTTGTTCATGGCTGGGGTCCACCAGACTGGATGCTTGGCTTTGGTACAAAGAGTCTCAGTTTTGTATGGGATTGCCTGATCCATGCAGTCCTGTAGGTGCTGGTGGAAGGCATATGTACATGATTCCGTGGTTTGAGTAATGTTTACCACTGGCTCAGGGGCCTTAAAGGAGACCACAGTAGTGTTCAGAAGTGTGAATTCGGCTTTTGAGAAAGGCATATGTATGGTAACCGGCACCACCCACAGCATTGTATGCCAATAGCAGAAGCTATTATAGGTTGTCCAAACACACGTGTCCGTACACATGGAACATCATAGCAATAAACCACGCCTGGATGTGGGTAATGCTAGATATACCCACGGCAGACGTGGTGCGTTCCTGAGTCCGACGCCCGAGGGACCACACACATAGCCGGCCTTAGGCATAGGCCAACTAGGCAGCCGCCTAGGGTGCCGCTCTACTCGGGGCACCTTTCCAGCCTTTATTTGGTGTAGGTAGACCAGGACGGGGGTAGCGGGTGATGTGGCGGTGGCACCATGGAGTCCTTCTGCCTAGGGCACCACTTGACCTAAGGCCACTCTTGCCGTGGGTAAATACAGCAGTACCCACACCCAGACGCGGGTCATTGCTAGTATGCCATATCATCTATGGAAAGAAACCATATATTCCCAGACATAATGGCACAGCATAATGCCTGTCTGCCGCCCAAACGCAGACATACGGCACCCGCGGCGGTGCGGATGTACTGCGCGAGATGTCTGTTACCAATGTCGACACTGTCTCGCTCTGTGAAACAAAGTCAACATAGCGATTCAATACTAAACAGCGATGGAGAGCCCGATGTCCCCGTTGCTGAGCTGTTCAACCTGTTCCGGCATGTTAAATGTGTGTAGCAGAGTGGGACTGGCCCAAACTAAGCAACGGACATGTCCGTGGCTCAGTGAAAGCCGTCACGCAATGTTAAACCCATGTAATATAGCGAGACAGGTTATAAATACTGAGGGTTAGTAATGGAAATAGGTCCGTTCGACCAGACCGTGTGCAATTACTATAACAAGATCTACAACGGGTACGCCGGCCAATCAGCGCACACGGTTAGGAATAATGGGGGCATGGTATCATAGACACGGACAAACCGTGCCCATGTGACTCATCTAACATTCGTACACGGTCAGGGCAGTTCCGTACACTGGGAGGACAAGACCAAACCCAAAGCACCACAGGAACACCCTGACAATCGAAGGCCTGTATGCGTAGGGGATATAAGCCCCTGTGATCTGAACATCCCTGCGGTCACGACATATGCATCCTGGGCCATGAGCGGGAGGGAATAAGGAATGTTTAACATGTAGTACCGCACCTTTCCCAGCAGGAGAATGGATGCCTGTGACGTGCGTGAGTGCGGGGGGATGGGGGTGGGGGGATATGTAAATGTAGCTAAGTACCATGGGTATGCATATTAATGACACCGAACAGCTAACGTGTAGTGGTCACAGTAACCGGCAAACGTGAATGCAATTTTATGTACTAACTGGTGTTTATATAAAGCACTTTGTGTCCTTTTACAATTTATGTCACTGACATGTAGTGCTATTCTGTTTTTACATACCCTGGACATTTTTCCTACATAAAAGGCCCCACATCTACATATCACCATATATATTATCCAGCTTGTATTACATGTGATTAAACTTCTAATATCAAATACTTTAGTAGTGTTGGGAGAAGTAAAAGATTTAGTTTTTGATACTACTTTACAATACGTACAATTCCCACAAAACATGCTACCTTTACTGGTTTCTCTCACTAACTTATTATCCATAAAAGTGGACTTTTTATGTTTATTAAGATGTTACCCTATATTCTTTCCTCTACGATATCCAAAATTACACTGGTCACCTATTATTTAATCAAAATAAGGATCATTTTTTTTAAATTGTCCAATGTTTCTGTATGACCTGCTTAATTTTAAAAGTATTTGTTCCATATGTAGTAATGAATCTCATATTATCAGTCCGTGTTGTTTTATTATCCTGATTTACATTCAATAATTTACTTCTATCTTGCATCTTACCATATTTAAGCGCACCCGTAACAAGATTCCTATCATAACCTCTATGCATATCTGTTGCCTCTTTTTCAAATTCCTGTTCATCACTACATAGGTGTTTTAATCTAGGGAATTGTACCTTTGGTATATTTTCAGTAATATGTCTTGGATGACAACTATTTGCTTTCAATATTGAATTCTTAGTAAAAGGTTTCCTGTATAAATTGGTCTTAAGTGTTCCATCTAACAATTTTGTGACATTTACATCCAGTAAATCTATAGTAAATTGTTCTATCTTACTAGTAAAAGATATTCCGAAAACATTCTTATTCAAATACTCACTAAATGCATACCATTTTTCAACTGTCCCTATCCAAATGCACCAACAATCATCTAAAAAACGTCGCCACATGTCCATGTATTGCTTATATATGTTCTTGTCATTGTATATCATTCTAGCCTCCAAATAGCCCATAAAAAGGTCTGCATAAATGGGTGCAAAATTAATACCTATAGCAGTACCTTTCATTTGCAGATACCATTCTTTTTATACATAAAAGAATTATGTTCTAGTACCAAGCTCAACATTCTGTGCAAAATATCAATTTGGGCTTTCGTATAAAAACCAGAATATTCAACTCAATAGTTAACCGCAGCAAGGCCCATTTTGTGAGGAATACTCGTATACAATGACTGAACATCAAGAGTACACAGGTATGCATGCGAGGGAACACTTATATCATCCATCAATCTCAAAAATTCAGTACTATCTTTGATACGGGCTCTAATAAAAGGTAACAATACCTTAAGTTTACTCTCTAAAAATATAGATGATGGCTCTAACAATGAATTCTTACTAGATACTATAGGCCTACCTGGAGGATTTAAAATAGTTTTATGTATTTTAGGGAGTATATAGAATGGAGAAGGAACCATATCAGATACTGTCAATTGTTGACTATTATCTGTTGTTAACATCCCTTTATTAAGTGCCTCTTCCAGAAATGCATCTACAGTAGCTTTAAAGCCATTACTAGGATCAAAGGGTAACCTCATATAAGAAGTAGAATCATTCAATTGTCTAAGAACTTCTCTGTCATAATCTTTAGAATCCCAAATAACAATTGCCCCTCCTTTATCAGCTTTAACTATCACTACCTATCATCATCCTGTAGTTTATGTATAGCTTCTTTTTCTTGTTTATTTATATTAAAGCCATAATTTCTAAATATAGTGTCCTGATTATTATGTAAATCATTTAACACTTGCTCTATTTAAACCAGGGCTTAATGAACGTTTCTGAGTATAATAGTATGCATATAAAATAGTAATCTTTAATATGTGTGTTTATTTTTTATTTTTATTTTTTATTTTTTTATGTTAGTGTTATACTAATGTAATTTAGACACGTATTAGTGTCTTAGAAACCATTGAATGATATGTGTCGTTAAATGGGCATTTTTAAAGTGTACTATAAATGTACGCCTATTTGGTGAAACCGGTTTGTAGTACCTAATATCATGGCAGTTGGAAGCCAGGAGGAATGATAAAATAAAATGGAATGAAAATAAGTTGCTGTTCGCTTATTTTGCCTATTTTCACCACTTTTGGATACACTACAACTACGAGTGCTGGATTTAGTAGGGCTATATATATATATATATATATATATATATATATATATATATATATATATAATGTCTACACACACACACACACACACACACACACACATATATATATATATATATATATATATATATAATGTCTACATACACACACAGACACACACACATATATATAATATATATATATATATATATATATATATATATATATATATGTGTGTGTGTGTGTGTATATATATATATATATATATATATATATATATATATATATATATATATATATATATATATATATATATATATATATATATATATATATATATATATATATATATATATATATATATATATATATATATATATATATATATATATATATATATATATATATATATATATATATATATATATATATATATATATATATATATATATATATATATATATATATATATATATATATATATATATATATATATATATATATATATATATATATATATATATATATATATATATATTATATATACATATACATAATACATCTACATATATAAATACATTTTCCCTACTCTTGAATGACTGTGCTGCATGATATGTTTGAGAAAACATCATATTTATATGCAGCTCACATGGCTTAGTGGTAAATCAGTCTGACTATGGTATGCAGGTCCTGGTTCGAGGCTTGCAAGGGCTGATTTTTTTTGTTGCTGGGCAGAACAAGGGCTGTTGGATGTAGAGTGATTAAGGCACTTTTAAGTAGTTGTAAGTGGGTCTGCGCGGGTTTGCACAGCGGTAAGCATTGCTATCTTCCAGTTAAATATGCTTACAGACAGCCTGAAAGTGCTTAATCTGTGTAGCTTTTGCTTGCCACCATACAAACAGCCTTAAACACGCTTACTACTGCTTAAAAGTGCTTACTCCCACTTACCCTCTACGCTAATTTCTTTAAAAGAAAAGAAAAAAGGGATGATACGAAAGTGGTGAAAAAGGGGGCATACAGAGGGAAAAACAATAGGGAAAGTAGCTAGGGATGTGCAGGATGGGTCTAGGGAAGGTCCATAGCTGTCCATTCCTTCTACAGCAACAGCTGTGCATATATACTGAATTTGGAGATACATTTGAACACTCAAACCCCTGAGAGAGGAGTGAGGGCAAAGATAATGTGTTGTGAAGCCAATTAGACCAGATTACATGTCCAATCTACATGTGAGCAAGATGGACAGCTATGTATGGGGCAAAATTTTTTTTGGGGAACAGATTGCTCCTTTTTTTCTTTTTAAGGTGAGAGTGGGATGTTGTGGAAGGATAGTAGGTATATTTGGGGAGGTAGGTTGGGTAGGAAGTCAGACAAGACAACATACAGGTGTGATATATGGCACATGTGGGGGGGGGTAAACACCTTGGATGGGGAGGGTGTTTGAAAATCGGAAGCCCATGAGACCCCAAATGGAAACAGTGGGACTGAAGTACCCACCAATGGGCAGTCACCACTGCACCTTCATGGCCCCAAAAGTGGCTGTGCTGGGGCGCTGAACAGGAGGGGAGGCTGACCCTCTAAATGCACCATGTGGGCCTCAAGCTGGCATAGCAGATCTTCAAACTCCCTTCGGAGCTCGCTAGACACCAATCCCCATACCTGACTTCGGGTGACAGGATCCTGTCTGTGCCCACTCCCAGGGGGGACGAGCCCCATCCCCTGAGGCAGTTCCTCCTGAAGGTGGTGCAGGACCAGCGAACTAGGAGGTTCCAAGGTGGGTCACAGGTGTGCTGGGACCTGCTGCCATGGCCAAATGAGGTGGAAGAAGTGGGTCCGCTGGGACCAGCCTTCCTATACATGCTATAGTGTTTCATTTTTAAAACATATGTGGGTTAGTAATTGTCAACACAATCTAGGACTACTTGAAAAAGAAGAAAAAAAAACACACTGAGTCAAGGAAATACTAAAGTAAGCACTTTCATTTACTTGTAATCAGCAAAGATCTTCAGACAAATAATAAAACATAAAACACAGTTTATATAAATAAATTCAATGACATCACCATCAATTTGCCAAAAGGCAAACCTCCATTTAAAGAGCTTTTCTGGTATATTTTTTTGGTATGTGTTTGATGCTATTTTCCTATATGCTGCTATAGCTCTTTAAATGGAGGTATGCCTTTTTTACAAATTGATGGTGATGTCATTGAATTTATTTATATAAGCTTTGTTTTATGTTGTATTTGTCTGAAGAAGTTTGCTGATTACAAGTAAACGAAAGCATTTACTTTATTATTTCCTTGACTCATTGCAGTTTTTTCTTCTTTTTCAAGTTATCCAGTTAGTTTTACAATACAGGACTAGTTATAACAGCATGCATAGATATTCCCATTAACCCAAAGCACCAGATTTGGAACAGTTGCATAACAAACAGGACACATGCATATATGGAACGACAGTGGCCATTGCAATGGCATGCAGGTTACATTGGTAGCAACAGGCCACCAATGATAGTATTTCAACATGGAACATTAATAGAAACACATTTCAAAATTTATTGAACAATATGACATATGTCTCAACAGTAGGTTTGATGTAAAAAGGCCCATTGATTTGTGTATTTAGATTATTGTTGCAGATATGGTGGGGGAGAGAGAGATGTCAATTAACAACTTAGATATCCTTGTAATACTCAAAACTTTAATAATAATTGCTCTAATCATTAAGGTACAGGTATTATTACAATACCTTATGGCCTTGGGTTGGGCAGTGTATGTTTGTACACAGTGTATACTTCTTGTCTTGTAGCTAAATCCTTACATCTCTTACCTGGTAGACCTGTGGAGGGAATGTTTGTTAACACTACCTGACTGTTTTTACACATATTCCTAGATTCAAAGTTAATATTATGCACATACCTCTCAATGGCTTATTGCACACACTCTGGACAAAGATTGAAAACATGGGGGTACAAACAGGGATATGTTTTGAATATCGCTGTCATTAACTTGGGGAGCTGCATGAGTGACAGGATTTGTTTTAATATACATTTTCTGAAGGTTTTGAGGTCTGAAAATTAAATGCATGTCATTATTTTGTGACTACAATTCTGAGAGCATCCCACTGATTTGCCAGGGAGACAGAGGAACAGGCAGAAAATATGAGACAATTATCTGGACATTCTTAATAATCTGTACAGTTCAGAGGTATGATTATGCATATAGCTTACTACCACTCGCAGGATTCAAAACATGGCTGTTTCTGCTAAAAATACATCAATTTAAGTCACAGTAGAATGTGCTAGTTGGATACTTTTGTCTATTTCTTCAGTGTTTTCTCTCTAAGTCACTCTTGGTTGTACAATCTGACCTTGTAATTGCAACAGTCTTACACATACATTCCTACACATATTTTTATGTTGCACAGTGTGAGGAACAGTGGTTGACACAACAGTACTATTCCGACAGCAGATGTTACTGCATGCTACATGTCAGCCCATACTATACCAGAGTAAACACTTCCAGTCCAGGATTTAAATCTTTATTGGCAGGCACAGTTTTCTTATCTAACAGACATGTGGAGGGAATGTTTGTTAATACTACCTGACTGTTTCTACACATATTCCCAGATTCCAGTTAATATTATGCACATACCTCTCAACCTCTTAATGCATACACTCTGGACAAAGCTTGACAACATGGGGGTACAAATAGGGACATATTTTGAATATTGCTGTCATAAACTTGGAGAGTTGCATGAGTGACAGGATTTGTTTTAATATACATTTTCTGAAGGTTTTGAGGTCTAAAAATCAAATGTATGTCATTATTACATTACTACAATTCTGAGATCATTGCACTTTTTTGCCAGGGGGACAGAGGAACAGGCAGAAAATATTAGCCAGTTATCTGGACATTCTGAAAAATCTGTACGGTTGAGAGGTATGATTATACATACAGCTTACTAACACTCCCAGGATTCAAACCATGGCTGTGTCTGCTAAAAATACAATTTAAGTCACAGCAGAGTGTGCTATTTTGGATATTGCTGTCTATCTCTTCAGTGTTTTCTATCTAAGTCTCTCTTGGTTGTACAATCTGATCTTGTACTTACAACTGTCTTATACAGACATTCCTAGACATTTTTTATGTAGCACAGGGTGGGTAACAGTGGTTTATACAACATTACTATTCAGTGAATGCAACAATAAATGTCATACAATACCAGAGTAAACACAACCAGTCCAGGATTTAGATCTTTATTGCCAGGCAGTTACAGTTTTATTTAAATATGACCTATATGAGACTATTAATGTCATATTGACTGGTTTATTCAGAACAACCCATACAACAGTATTTATACTGCCAAATGACTTTCTACTACTTTACATTTATTTGGTATGACTACTACAAGCAGGATTGTTACTCACCAGCCTTGCAACTCAGACTTTGCAGCCTACTTGCATGGGCTTCCTGATTCACAGCCTGCTCAGCTGCAGCTGTAAAGGAAATAGAGACATATTTAGGCAAACCTATCCATCACATACACACAATGGACTTTAGTAAGCAGTAATGACATGACTACTTACACAGTGCTGGGACATCACCCTCTGCCTTGCTTCTTGGACCCACTCTTCCAAGACCTCCCTCTTTCTCCGCTTCAAGTCAGCATAGTGGTGCCTGACCTGCTCATCAGTCTGAGGGCTACCAGTGGCACTGGTGCTATCACAGACAAGATGGTCCCAGGCTTTTGCTTTATATTGGGAGCCCTGATACTGGCCCTGCAGCAGTCTCTCATCATGTTTTTTTACCAGGACTCCTACCATGACCTTGGACTCCTGTATGCCCCAGCACTGTGCCTGGAAGCACAAGTCCTCTCCAACTCCAGCCATCCTGCCTATAGTGGGAAGCTGCAACCAGTTATGAGCTGTATTCCTGCCTGTGGGGTTTAAATATGGGTGATTTCCTGCATTTTGCCATGATTGGATGGTTTTGAATATGCTGAGCTAAGCTAAGATACAGGCAAACCTGCTTAGCTAAGGTTGGCATTGCATAAAGGGACATATTCAGCACTGCTTACCAATGGGCAAATCCACTTAGCTGGGCTACTCATTGCTTAGCAGTCATATTTACACAATGCTTACACCTGGTAAGCAGAGCTGTACAATGCTTAGCATTGCTTATTTTTTTATTTTATAGACTATCTGCTGTATGGCATTGATTCATCATTTATTACATATTATACATTTGTTTACTGTCCCTGACATCCCCCAATGTGCTTTCATTACATTTACTCATGTGTGACTATACTGTATCGGGCACTTGTGTTTATATGTGGATTCCACAACTTTATTAAACTGACACCTCACATCTGGACCTAATGCAGTACTCCGGTTAACAAATATTATGCTATTTAGTAGGTAATACTAAAATAAATTGTTTATGTACTGCTTTCACATGTGAAATTGTTACAGTGGGGATCCAACCAGGAATGGCTATTCACAAAGCATATGCTCTAACCACTGCACTATTGCAATACTGCTTATGTTGGATGTCTCTTGCTATTTAACTTCTTGTGCTCTTTAAGCTGGACTAAGAGTAGCTAAGCAATGGGCACACCTGCACAGCTACACTTAAACTAAAAAAAGTTTTGTTGTGTTATTTTATCTATACTCTTCAGAATACCCCTGCTAATGCTAAACCTATTTTATCAGATTTCTGATTTGAGGGAAAATTGCCCTTTTTGGCTTTGTCCATATTACTTACTCTGACGGGTTGGGTGGTGTGCGCTATGTGCTTATGCTGCCTGTGTTATCCTAATAACTTTTGGCCTGGTAGCATACCTCTCAACCTCTTAGAGCAAATATCTGCCAAAGCTTACAATGATGGGGAGACAAATAGGGCGAATTTTAAATATTGCTCTTACAAACTTAAAAAGTTAATAGAATAATAGGTTTTACATTAGCATGAATTTTCTGATGGATGTGTGGAGTCTTATACTCAAATGTTTTGTTATTATTTAATGACTTCAATACTCAGCTATTTACCAGACAGGTACATATTTTGGGGGGAACACCATAAATATAAGGCAAACATCTGGGCATTCTGCAAAAATCTGTACAGTTGACAGGTGTGTTTGGTAGAGACGATTGTTCCTTTTGCCTTTGACCACTGATTTTTGTTTCCCTGATGGGTTGGGGGTGTTACGAGCATCCTTGCTTGTTTTTAGTTGCTGAAAGGCAATTCTGGAGTGCAGGGGCATACGTATTGTGAGAGGTCTGCTCTCAGACACACCCCATGCAGTCATACACAACAGCAAAGGCAGCACGCCTTCATGAAAATGCAAGGTGCACTGCCATGCTGTACAGGAACTTATTCCTGCATGGCTGCTTGCTGAATCCTTGGGATTATCAAGCTATAGTCAAAACATGCAAACAAGCACAATCTCTTATACTTCTGTCATACATAAGAGTATATGCGCAAAAAAGGCAACAGAAAAATGACAGGAGCTGGTTTGCCTTAGATATAAGCTTTTCACTGGTAAACTATCATTAACTT